>NW_020897783.1:820046-842546 GCF_003984885.1 Neopelma chrysocephalum
ATTTTTTTTTTTAAACACAAGTAGCCTTGTAATAGCATAGCAAAAATGTAGTCTATGATGTCAGTGTAGGAGTACTAAGAACCTGTTTAGTGAGATAACATCTTTTAGAAACCTAACAGTTTATTATCCTCTTTGTTTCTGTTGCTTGGCTTTCTTACATTGAACAAGCTGCAAGGAAACACTAGAAAGGTATATCTTGAGGTTTTAAGACATCAACAACAGCAGGAATTCCAGACAAACAAGCTGTCACTGTTTTCAGATACTGTGCAACTGAAAATGCTGGATGGGACCTATGTTTATCTGCAGCAGTCCAGGGATTTGCTTTTCCTATGTGTCCAAATATTGTAACTGAAATACACTCATTTAAATTCTAAAAAAATGATATGGGCCTTTATAAATGGGACCTGAGTCCTGTCTAAATATGACTTCATATTTGGGAAGACCTAATCTGATGACAGGGGTTTTCTTTAACCATTTACAAAGGGTTTTTTGTTCTCTTCAGTTAACATTGCAGGTGCCTGGCTTGTCTTTCCCATTGGTTTACTTCTCCTCTAGCTGGGTTTACCCAGAGGAAATGGGAGTAATACCTTGAGCCTGGCTACCACCCCTTCAGTTCAATACAGTAAAGTGTCTAATGAGAAGATAGGCTTTGCCTTTTAGGGCTTATAATTCAAGTATAAACCCAGAGACAATTGGAATGTAAAAGAAAATTAGGCATGAGGAGAAGGCAAAAAAGAAATGTCTTCCTACTGTGAGGAACAGTGGGGATGGCAAACCAGGTGTCTACTGCACAATTGTTGGCAGTTTGCTGTGGAAATGTGAGTTATAAAGGAGGGGTTTAAGCTTTAGCTGTGGTAATTCTATGTCAGAGAAGTTGTATGGCAGAATCATCATTTGGAGAACATTTCAAAGCGTGACAAAAACTGGTTCAATCTGCAGGCAAAGGGTGGAATTTAGGAAGTGTTGTGGTAAACTGTGACAATGACAATAAGTAGCCTGTGTTTGGTGTGGTGGAGAAACCAGAGGAGTGAAAAGAGGAGGTGACATGGACAAAGTGGGACACCGTAGTAGCATTTTGCACTGGGTGTAATGGGGACAAGGTGGAGACTGGAGAGACCTTAGAAGGCACATGAAAATTGTTGTATTGGTATTGCACTAATACTGGGCTGTGCTTCTTAGTAGTTTTCAGAATTATTTAATATTGTTTTCATCATTAATAGAACCCCTAAAAATTGTTGTTTACCCTTCAAGTCAACAAATGGCCTTGTGCAGCGGTGTGGTCCTGCTGGTGCTGACTGGTTTAAACCAAATGCAGCAAAATGGCCAAACTCTTCAATTATTTCCCACTGAAATGAAGGATGCAATTCTGTACCACAGCCTGGCAGGGGGGCTCTGCAGAGAAATCAGTGTTGGTAAGGTGAAGCCCTAAGGCTGTGGTGCTTGAACTGGGGTTTCAGAGCCTGTTGTATGAAAGAGTTTGGCTGATGTAGATGTACAAAGTGTATTATTTGGAAGTGACCTTTAATTTCATTTGTTAGACATGCATAGGAATAAACATAGTTAGAATTCTCAGTCATAAATTCTTCAGATTATAGCTTCAGTCGAGTGAACTTTATTTTGCTCTAAGAATGCCCTTTGTTTTTGTTTCTATTTTGCTTACTAATGTAATGGCCCTAAATTCACTACTGACAAATATCTTGGAAGTATTCTGGCTTGGCTTTTACTGCTGGCTCTTATCTCTTTTAAGTAGGGTTTATTAGATGAGATCATCTACAAAGGACTTATTTCTGTTATAAAATGGAATTAAAAAAAAGTAAAAATACAATTAGTAGCTGTTCTCTTTTTACTCAGTTTGAAAGATTAGAATATCAATGTCAAAGAGAATAACTGGGTTTCTGGAGTATGCTATGCAACTTTTGTTTTATCCTGTTTTGTCCTCTTTTGCTGTACTGTCTAGGGGAAAGGATCAGAAGAATTTCATTCTGTTCCTCATCATTATCTTGAGGAGAGGTTTTCCCTCTCAAAACAATCCTGAACTGAAAGAAGTTTTCAGTTCCCAATATGAAATGACCACCAAACACATACATTACGAAGGCTTAAAAAATAAAATATGTTAATCCCATTAATATTCTAATTCTTAATGCTCTCTGCTGTCCTGTAGATTGTCTGCTTGAGGTGGCATTGTAATATTTTAATGTAAATATCTGATTCAAACACTGAGTTTTGACATATTAAATTTCTCACAGGTTTTATTTTTACAGTTGTGACCTTCAGTACCTATCCTGTGTCTTTTAAGAATTTCCTCACCCAGGGAACAGATTCGTTGGCTTAAGAATAACTGGTAAGAATACTTACTTATCTTATTCTCATAACATTTTCTTCTACTTATGGATCTGAGTATAGGTTTGTTTTTCCATAGTAAAACTATATTAAAACAGAGTACCTAAATTAGATTTTAAAATCTGTTCTCACATATTTTTTTACCTTTTCAAAAATACAATATTTATGTCTTGCAAAACTTTATTGTAGTTCTTTCAGGGTATAGTGAGCTACAAATAGATTTTTTTTTTCAAGAAAAAAGTCTGCTTGGTGAAATCATGAGCATTCATCTTTATGCAGTTGATATGTAATAATTGTGTTGGGGATGAATCATCATTTATTACTTTATCATCAGACTGCTGATTTAAAAAACCCATGACATTCCTGATTAAATTCATTTTATCACTTTTTGGGTTTGTTTTTTTTCTTTTCCCCCGTAAGTTCAATAGAACATCTCATGCATATTATTAAAAACCATATTCTGTTGTATATTAGCATGAGAAGAACACCCATGAAAATCAGTGGGTGGAGGGCTGTACTACATTGTATATGTGATTTTCCTCTGAGCTATTCCAGTGCAATAGAAGAAAAGCTCCTGTAAAGTCTGAGAAATCAGATTGGTGTGGAAATAAGTGTGAAATCAGAATTGGGTTATTTGGCCCTCAGTTTGAAATAAAAGTCTAGCTTCCTAGGAAATAACTAATAATTAATTCCACATTCTACATGCATTAATTGATTCTTAAATCAAAATTTCTGATAGCTGCTGCTCCCAAATCAAATTCTTATGTTATTTCTCTATTATAATTGTTATACTGGATTGTCCATTCGTTTTTATATGTTGGGAATCAGTAGAAATTGTGTGATTCAGTGGAGTTGTGCTGATTTATAGCTGATGTAAGTGAGAGGATATCCAGGCATATTAAAGCTTCAGTAATGCAAATGCATAAGCAGGTATTGAATTACTGATGCTAATGGAATTACTCACGTGAGTAAAGTTAAGTATAGACGTAAGTGTTTTCAGGATTGATGTCCATACTTATGAATTTATATCATTTAAGAGTACGGCTCACAATTTTTAAAACTTACTAATTGAATGTGAGCTACCGGATTTTATTCTAGACAATTGACTCAGAAAGAATTACAGTGACTTGATTCTAGAATAATTCCGTCAACTTCAGAGAAGATATGTGGATTTTTTAATGTTGTAAATAAGGATGTAGTTTGACCAATTCACTTCACTGATCCCTACTAATATCAGGAAATACTTGCCAGAGTAAAGGAGGAGCACAGAACCGGACAATTAGTAATACAAATGGTTTCAATCAAATGGTTAAATAGCTCAGCAAAGACGTGGTTCGTTTTGTAATAGCATTTGGAATCCAAATAAAACCATCTGAGAGATGTGCTGTTTGTTGTGATGTTAATGCAGAAAACAGAAAACTCTCAACACGTTTTCAGTTTCGGGGGGGTGTTATGAAGCTACAGTATATTAAAAAAAAAAAAAAGAAAAATTTCCGAGCCCACAAACTTAAAATACACATGCAGAAGCTCCTACTCGATTCTAATTAACAAAGCTTACCTTTCTCTTGACCATAGAGGTCATCATGTAAACTATTTAAATTGATAGTAATATTATGCACCACGAAATTAATTTTACATTGTATACAGTTTTTATTGTGACTTTATCTTGTTTCAAAAGTGCTTACTTTCTGATTTTGTGGATATTACTGACTGGATTACTTTTATTTTGGTTTTTACACAACAGTTATATTAGAAATTTGCTGTTTTATTCTTACCTTCTTAGTAAAAATCCTTTTATCACACAATGGGTAATTTATATCCATTACCAGCCCTTTCAATCCTTTTCAGTGGTGCTGTCAGTGCCTTTGGCACAGTAATGATTAATGTGATCTAATAATAGTGTGCCATTATATTACCTTAGTAAAACATGTACCAACATCCTATTCAGATCTACCAAATTCATAGCTTCCTATAATATTTTTGTTGAAAGACAGGATTACTATTTTTCAAAGCGGAATTTTTTTTTTTTGCCTTTAACATATTTAATGAAATTCACAATTCTTTGCCATGGTAATCTTTGTGCATGCATTTGGGCTTGATGGGTGAATTTTATATCATTCTGCATTATTATGATTTGTTAGGCAAATTGTTTGACACGTAAAGAGAGATATGCATTACATTGTTTTGCTTTGTTAAGGGTGCATTTTAAGCATTCAGTACCTTCTGATTATTCTGCTGTATTTATCATAGCGGGTATATTTAGATTGTATTATGCAAGAATAAGCATTTGGGCTAAAATGTGTCTCTTTCTGCATTCTAACCCAGATACTGCCACGTACTGCAGAAGGCAAGCTCTCTGCTCCTCTGCCCAGCACTACCAGTTTTGGTTAAGTTTCTTTGCTGTGGTTCTTGCTCTTTGGCAGTTCCTTGCTTCTTTTTTTTTTTTTTTTTTCCCTGTGTAGAAACATGCAAATGGTGCCCAATTGTGAGCTGGAAACTGGGATTGTGCAGTGCTATGTCTGTGGTTTTCAACCTAAGGTACACACATTTGACAACCCAATTCACATGTATCTGCCCTGTACTTGAGGTTCACTGAGATATAGCATTGCTTGACCCCGAACTCCAGCTGTCAGGTAGTACCAGTTCACCTGAGAGGCAGAGAGACTATCCAGGGGACACATTTTTGGTAACAACAAGTGTTGTTGCCTATAAAAATTTTGGAGTGATGTATGTGTGACTGCCCTCCAATCATTCCAGTTACATACCTGATGGATGCAGTGGGGGAATTTGCTGCTGCTCTTGCTCTAAGCACTGATTCTCCCAGTCCTCTGAAACAGGCAGGACTTTAATCATGGCACTCTTTCCACCCTTGGGTTCATCTATTTAGTAATGCTCCTAATCAGCATGGCTGAAGAGTTTGGGTAACACTGCATCTTTGCAAAGCATCTTAAATCTTCATCACCTAGAGATGTCATTATTGCAGTCAGGGAGTCACGTACTTAACACTGTCACAGTAAAATCAAAATGAAACAGCATGTCCACATTTTAACTCTACTTTGTGATGTTCTGTTAAATACATACTCTTACTGTTTCATCATATCACAATAAATAATGAATGAGAAAAATATTTTAATCTCGTCAATACTGGCAATGTCTAAAAACAAGCAAAGTGTGTGTATGCATTTATGTGGATTCCTTATTTGATTTAGGCTAAGCGATACAGCTGTAACATGATTTGAAATATGCAATCAATGTAAACGAAGAAGAATATTTTGAATGCAGTATATAAACTGTGTGGTTCTTTAGATGTAGTTTTAGGAAAAGAAAAAAAGATGAGGATTGTCACACCATATAACAATAGTACTACCACTGGAAATATATGCAGCAGCTTTATTTTCTGCCACGGTAAAGACAATCTTAAGTCTTGGTCATTTAAATCAAAGACATTCTCATCTCTTCCACATAGCTGATTCTTCATGACATAACAAGAAATGAGGGGGGAAATAAAGCCTGAAATCTCGGTTTAACATTGTATTCAAAAGGTTTAGAGAAAGTTCAAAGAGATGCTTCCCTGTTTTTAGTGGTAAATAGTTATGTACAAAAGAGAAAAGCCTTTTATAAAGATCTCTCCAAAATCAGTTTACTAATGGAGATATAATTTGTTAAAGCTCTAACACAGTCTTGAATTAGAGATGCCTTAGGTTGCACTGTAAGTCACTGGACAGTCTATTGTGCAGATTGCATTATACCTTACTGCTTTATTACTCCTGGATCCTGCAGTTTTACTAGTCAGGACCAAGCCAAAATGAAAAATGGTGCCTTCCTTTTTTTGACTAAGAATAGAATGGTCGGTGAAATATTTCTCCCTCATCTCTTTACATACAACTCAAAATAGATGTGATAGGCTGCAGTATAGACTTCTCCATGGTCTGAAGCATTTTCAGGGCCTGGTTGGGTGGTTGTTATGTTGTTCCTTTCAGTGAGAGGTTGTTGTATGAAGTGCATGAGGCACCAGGTTCATCAGGGTAGTTTTATGTCTGTTTATTGGTAAAGTAAGATTTGAAGTCAGTGAATTGGCCAGCAAAGGATTATTTCATCTGCACATATTTCCATCTTCATTCTGATGGGATAGAGGCTCTGATGTGTCACCTCTGGGAGTAGGGCTGGTTAGAGGAGGGAGAAGAGGACCCTGAGGCAGGTGCATAAGCTGTTGAATAAGAGCACCATTACAGTTCACTGCCCTTGTTTAAGCTCCTACCCATATTGCTGTACTGTGATCCTTAACACACTTGGGTAGGTTAGGAAGTGGCTTCTTTTGTATGACTGTGAAAGAAAGGCCTCCCAGTAAGCAGAGGAAGAAGAATAAAATAAAATTTAAAAATCTTGGCCTATTCTTGAAAGATAGAAAAGCACAAGAGGAAAGTATTTTTGGCTTTTAAGGCTAATTTTATCTCTTATGAGGCCATCAAGTCAATGAGTAGAAGTGGCAACTGGTAATTCTTGGGTTATATTACTAGCCACTGAATTACTGTGTGACTTTAGTAATGAAACATAAATGTTCCTTCTGTTCCCCAGTGGGCATAATACCATTTACCTGTCTCAAAAATGCTTTGTAATTTAATTAACACTTGGAGTGCTCTTTGAGATCCTTAGATAAAAGCAGGCAAAATGAGTCAATTGTTACAGAAATCCCAATTTATCCCCATTTAAAAAAAATTACACTTTGTCTTGACTTTTTCAAACCTCAAATAATGTTTGATAGGAGTTTTGGGCTTTGTTCTTACTGGTCCTTAGAGTCACTTATTCATGGTGATTTGCATAGGCATGGTGTAGGTAGTATTACTTTTTTTTGTTCAACAGAGTATTTTGGTGGATCATAAATTACCAGTCCCTGTGCTGGGAATCTGTTTCTGAGAGAAGCATACATTTTCAGAGGAGAATTTGACTTGTGCTAGACAAGTTGTGCGTTATTCTTCAATATATACCTTTCATTGTTTTGGGGAAAAGATTTCTTAATTTTTAGTTGTGCACTGGATGTAATAGCTTGGTCTTTGTTTCATCAAGTATGCTAGTACCTTGCTGATAAATTACAATTGTACTATTGTAACTACAGCTGTTCAACAGCCATTTTTGATTAACTCATCCTGCCCTGGCCAAATTGCTGACCAGTGGCCAAACCAAGGATTTCCTTTGTATAGACAATCACTGTCTAGAAGTACACACTGATCCACCTGAGACTGAAATATTTAATTGTATATATACTTTTGTTTGAATATATACTTTGTAAGATGTGCAGTTAAGTTGATTTTTGCATCTGCTCTGACCTCCAATAAAGGTTTGGCTAAGGCAAGCAGAAACACTTGCAGCAAGTGAGCTGCAGCTTCAACCCATCCATGCTTTCCATCTTGTTTTGGAAACAGCCAGACCTCTCTCTCAAATCCTAAAGCCCATCTCTTTGCTTCTGGGTACTTAATTCATTCTCACACTTTTCCTTTGGCAGCTTCATGCACTCATGTGAGCTTTGCTGCCTATCACTCAACTTTCTTTTCAGGGACTGTGCAAAAAGCACACACATACCTGGATACAGCTGGGCTCAAAGTAAGGTTCTTGGCAAAAAGTCTGCGTTCACACATTTTCCCCCTTTTAATCTACTTCCTGCCACTATCTTATTTTAACAAATCAAAAGGAGTTTAAACACCCTTTTAAATAAGAAGACAATCTCAACAAGCATCTCACCACTAGCAAAAAGCGTGGCTTACCTGTTTGTATACAGCCTTGATGAAATATCTCAAAGTTATGCTAAGCAAGGCTGCCATTCCCTTCTGGTATCAAAAGTGCCATTATCTTGAAGTTTTAAGTTGTACTATTTGTCTAATAGCACATAATAAAACTTTCAAGGGAGTTTATACCTTTCGTATTCCTTCCTTCATGTTCTCCAGCAGTTGTTTCAGGAGAACCCTTTTGGTCTTGATTTGATAGTTTAAATAGACAGTCCCATGCAGTTGTGACAAACCAAGGGCTGACTCTCAGCTTTTATGGAAATCTGGTAAAGCCAGAATAGCACAAGTGATCTGCCACTGCTTTTTAAATATTTTAGAGTAACAGAAGTTCTATTTAACAGAAGTTGTTAATATTTTTTTCTGACTCTACAGCTGACTTTCTTTCCTTCTGTATAAGTTTTACTTTTTAAATCATATTCTACCACAAAAGGTTTGGAGGAAAGGTAAAGAGGGAGATCTTTGCGAAATTCATCCCTCTCCCCAGCTGTAGTGACAGGTAACAGTGCTGGGCAGAAGTGCAAACGTGCAGTAGCAGTGTGGACACCTGTACACGTGTAAAGGACTCTCTGAGAGCAGCTTGCTTTCAGAACAGGTGAAAGTGTGCAACTGTAATGCCCAGTCAAAAAGCAGAAGCCTCTCTCCCTTTCTCCCTCATGCCCTTCCTCTGGAATATTACATTTTTACTGAAAGTGTGGGTGGATAAAAAAAAGAGCACATGCTAACTCTCTTAATAGTGATCTCAAGTGTTGCTTTGAATGGACATTGTCCTCTGAGCTAAACACTGGAGGAAAATTCTTGTGTTTCTTTTCTTTCCTGTGGGTAACTGCACATTGCATAGCTGACCAAATATGCCAAGACTATGGAAAAAAGAGAAAATGGCAAGATGACTATTTCCCCAAAACCGTAAACACACATTGCAGCCTGACTTCTTATTTGAGAATGCAAGATTTTACTTTTTGAATAACTACTGTATTTTAACAATAGGCATCAAGTGGTTGCTATGTGATACACAACAGTGTTTTTCATGAACTTTTGGCTGCTGAATAAGCCCAGCAAATATGGGTTCTTACCCTTTTAGTTTTCTGGGTCAATTCATTTTGCACAAAGGAGAGAATGATAATTTGAGTTGTAGGCAGAGAATGTTTTCTTCACATAGTAGGAAAGATGAAAGCTGTTTTTATTTGATTTCTTTTTAAATTAAAAATTATAATTCTTTATAGAGTTACAAATAATTATCTTATTACTAAAGGCATCCTGTAAGCTTGTTAGAGTCTTTCTCTGTAAAATAGTTGCTGATTGTCACTGCAAACTAAAAGTGAGAGAGAAATATAAATATATATGTGATGTGTATGTGTGGAAATTATTTTATTTTTTTTTAAATACTGTTTGATTACCTCAAAAGTAAAAACCTGGGCAAATTGCTGGGTGGTGCTGGCTGGTTACAGACTATATAAAATTGTTTTCTGAACTGCTTTTCTCTAAATGCTCAGTCCTCTCCTGCTTATGGGTCAGAGAGGACAGTGTCTATCAGATTTAGTTGGCTTCCTGATGGGACACCACATTGAGGATGCTTTTATGTTCTTATCTCCTGTTCTTCTGTTGTTGGAATCCCATGGAGCAGGATTTTTCTGAAAATTGTGGATCTAAAATCTGTGTGAGAGCAGGGGCTGGCACTCAGTAATGGGAGGGGAGGGGGCAGGTGAGGTGGCAGAAAAGCAGGCAGATGTCAACAGCTACTGGGAACACCACTGAGACACAGGATTAATGCCAGTTTACATGGAGGGAGGAGGAAGACTCCAGAAGTAGGGATAAAGGAGGGTGTTAGGGATAGGGAAGGAAGGGCATTCAAGTTATTCAAGGGAAGGGAGAGAAATTATTTCTAGCTGTGCAAACGTATGAGTGTGTACCTGTCTCTCTAGTTTCTCAGTGCTAAAGATCTCCTTTAATTGTAATTAGCTTCTGCAGTAAGTACACTCACAGGGACCTGTTCAGGAAGGCTTTGGTGAAGAAAGAAGGGCTGGTTTTGGAGAGGAGTGAAAGTTGGAAGAGTGCTGAGGACAGATCCATTATATTTGAAAGATGAAGAGTTTTGGGCAGGGTGAGCAAGGAGATTTAGGTTAAGGATTCAAGTACCACTAAGATAGGATGGGTGGAAGGTGATCATGCTCTTCTGTGAGGTGTTTCTAAGCCAAGAACTATCCTATCCTGTATCAGATGTGTAGGGGCCCTTGTTTGGACTTGTCCAAATCAATGGAGAACATAGCCTATGTGGCAAATTCAACAAGGTTTTGAAGGGCAGGTAGTTGAACCATTGATGTCCTGCTTGCCCCTGTTGGTGTTACATTGGATTTGGTTACTCCAAGGAAAGTACAGTTGTAATTACTTCTGCTTTTCCTGTCCATGTATGACAGCATCCATCAGTGCTCATCCACACAATCAAGTGCCACAATGAGATGTGTTTTAAAATGAGAAAGAGGTACAGATTTCACCTGAGCATTGTGGCTGTTCATTCTCTAAGGCTGTTCATTCTCACCATGCTGCCAAAACACATCTCTAGAGCAAGCTCCAGAAAGGCTCCATTTCATGGTATCTTTTCTCTAATCTGGATATAACTTCAGTGAATTATCACAGTGGCTGTAGGCCTCCATTTGTGTAATTTACATAATTCCATTAGGTTGAATAAATTTACACAAATTTGTACCAGGTGCTTCTGCTGAGAAGGTTTGTGTTGGTTATTTTTGCTTTGGGTTTTTTTGAACATAGTAAAGCTATTTATACATATGGTTACTGTGGCAGATATGAGTGTTTCACCTTACTTAAAGAATTACATTACAAAGGAGAATGAAGTCACAATATACCCCAGGTCACTGTGTCCTGACAATCTCCAGAAAATTCTCTTTTTCTCTCTCCATTTGCCCAGTTGCCCTTCTATTAAAAATACTTATTGCATCTTTCTAGTTAGGTTCATTCCAAATCCAGTTTTGAGGGACATACCTTTTCTCTTTGGTCTCAGACACTGCAAAACCCCCACCCCAGATGATAACAGGGATGACTTGCTCAAATTGAAAGAAAAAATCTTTCATGGAGGATACTTTTTAGTTTTATTTTATTAGATGTTTCATGTAAAGCATTGGGATAATTTTCCCTCTCAAAGTCATATCATACACAAAGCTGTCTTCAGGGCTATTTCTTCTAGTTCACTGGACAGCTGTTCTGCCTGAAAAGAAAGAAAAGATCATATATCAATCAAAGACTTCAGGAGAATCCTTATGTTCTTTAGCTAGTAGGAAAATCCTAACTGTGAGTTCTTGATCTTCTGACTTCTGCAGTTTGGAGAACTGCACTGATATATTTTGCAAGACTATCTGTTGGATTTATTTTTTTAATGTTTCTTTTGTGTGTCGTTTTGATGCTTGGAGGGTGTTACAAACTCATCTTCACTGATGACAGCCACATCACAAGCAAAGAGTTTTCTTACCCCTGTGACTTGATTCATCCTCTTCTGAATGTCACTATGGGCAGAAATTAGTGCTACTTGGCAGAAACAAGGTGCTCTGCTCTGCTCTGCTGGTGCTGAACTACTGATTTCCAGTGGAAAAAGACTAAGAGGCTGAAGGATGTGCCCAAGCTGCAGCCCTCTTAACTTGTACAGAGGTCTGTATTTATTTACTCATTATTCTGCAGTTCTGTAACTCCATTACAATGAAATAACTAACAGGGAATAAATTTCTTTTTTTAAAAAATATATTACTGTTTTTACATTTACCCTAGTCTGTCATGCTAATTTAAAGAAGATTCAAAATACATTAAAATTCCTCACGTTTAAAAAATATTCAGAATACTATGTACAATTTACTAAATGATGTGTATATACAGCAGCAGAATTGAGTTTACCATGTACCCTTTCACTTTTAAGTGTGGGGTGAGACACATAAGTGAACTTGGATGCTGCCATTTTAGCCTAGCAGTGATTACATTCCAGAATGGAAACCACACCCCTGATGCAGGGTTTTCTGGCCACTTTACATTATGAGCTGAGTGTCAGAGCATGATTGCACTGCACAGGTAAGACTGGGACCAGGCTGAAGGCTGGCTTGGCCACAGCAGTAGCCCACAGGAGCTATTAAGTGAACTTGGACATTTTTCCACAAAGTAAAAGGAAAGACAAAACTAAACTCCAAGAAGAGTTTTGTATCCACCTGTTGGTGCTCTTCAAGGCAGTCTGTTAAATGTTCATGCTATGTCAGCATTTGATGGTATCTTCAGAGCCCAGGCAATGCCATGTGGGGCTCAGCAATACACAGATTTGCAGTGGTTTGATGTGTTTTGCTGGAAGAGACCCTCTGTTCTCTAAGCCAGCAGACCTTGACTTTGGTAAGGCTTGCAAGGGCTGTCTGGCCTGGATTCCTTTATGTAGGATTGGAAGCAAAATTAAGGCATGACGCAGTTAATTATGCAGTAGAAAAGAGGTATGAGGAAAGGAAGATATGCCAGCATAATTGCAGTAAATTCTTGTATTTACATATACTTAAAGTTGTCCTGATCCAAAATTTCCTGGAGCGAATGAATTTATTGATTCTAAGCAGATCTTGGATCATATCGCTTGCCACATTGGATCAGAATATTGGGCCATCAAGTGCCATTGATTATGACCAGGAGCAGAAAATTTAGAGGAAGAGGCAAGAAACCTGTGATCAGTCATTGCAGAATAAGCTCTCCTAAAGGATGTTGTAATTATAAGCAGGACTCATGGCCACTGTGCACAACGTGATAGCTCCAAACAAAGGGAAAACAATGGGGATGATTTAATTCTCTTTTGCTTTGAAATAAAAAAAGATCAGTTTTATTTAATCAATAGACTCTGGGGTTTGATGTATGGATGAAAACTTACAATCAGTGGAATAATATTTCTGGTTAAGCACTTCTCATCAGGAACTTGTTTGACCTGTGAGCTGCTTCATTTTTTAAACTTAGATGTCTCTATTATAGAACTTCTAAAGATTGTTGCAGTGCCAGCATGGGGAGTGCGTGCGTGCTTTAATATGGATGCATCTTGTAGGAGAGGAGATAAACCTTTTTCTTTGTACACAGACACATACATGATTTATCAAACATATTGTATTACTCTGTCTTTACAGTAAAACGTACAGTGGATGTGAATTACTCTATCTGTGAAGGATTAGAAACTCTGATGTTCTGTCTTGTATTCAAGAAGAGGATTACTCTGCAGATAACTTACTGCAGATAATTTACTTTTAGTGAGATATTACAGTTTAAGGACAGCAAAATCAACTTTCTTGAGGTAAAAGGAATAGGAGTTGGTACAGAATAATACAGTGTAGTTGACCGGTCATAGGAATTTCAAGAGAATAACAGAAATATATCATTATATATTTATTGAAGAGCTGTCATTTCCATTATCCCCAAATGATCTTCTGATTTAAAAAAAAATAAAAATATGTTGTAGATGCTGAGTACCTTGAAATTCACCAATTTTTACTGCATGCATGGCATGATTGGCAGCATTACATGCCAGTAGCTCATTTAAATATGAAACATCTGTACGTTATTATTTAGGGATTTTTCATCTGTTGATTTTAGAAATGAGGGTTTTATGAGTCCTTGGATGCATAGTTCTGTGTTACTTATATACAGAAGCAGTCAGTAATGAAAGAATAGGCCAAAAATATACTGTATATGGTTTTGTGATTAAGATAGGAAATGCAGAGTGAATGAAGAAATACAGTATGCACTGCATTTGATTTTAGGTGTGGCAGCAGCAATTATGATTTTGTAACAGTGAATAACATGACAGTTCAAAAGCACAGTGAGAAGATTATGCTTTCTTATACACAACAATGTAAATTCTTAAAATAACAATGTAATTTTTACATTTTTCACTGGATATCAGGATAATCCAATTTAGAACAATTTATTCTCAACAGGTATGGTAAAAATAGATATATCATTCTGGAGCGTGGTATAATACATTAATTTTTATGAGTGAGTTATGAAGATGTACAACTCAGGACCTAGGATAAACATCATATTCCTTAATTAATCCATTACATTATGGCACATATGTGTCACTTTTATTACCCTAAAATGAAAAATGTTGGGGAAAGAAAAGAAAGCTGGTGGGGATTTTTTTTCTGTATTAGAAAAATCTTTCTTCTAAAATCATAAAAATCTAAAAACTAATGCAGCAAACACTATTAATGAGTTAAACATCTGAATTCCTTGAAGACTTGTAAGATAAAGAGCCATCATCGTCTGGTAATCGTTCAAATACATTCTTAGCTCAAATATTTTAAAGCTTCTGGATGTAGTTCCTACATATTTAAATTAATCTAGACCACTTAAATTCCAGCTAGAGAATGCAGGGAAAGCTGGGATGGAGCAACAATATAGGAACAGTAGTGGAAAATGAAGAAAAAAGAGTTATCTGTCCCTTTAATATCCCAAAATGCCACGATATGGGTGCTTATAGTTTCCGAAGCCACTTGTACAGATCTGCAATGAACCTTTCTGTGTTATGGATCTTATTATAGGTTTTAGCCAAGATTCTCCCTTTTGCCCCATCATAGATCTCCAGTATATCTGGTGTATTTGTTTAAAGGACAGAAAACTCGTAATTTCTAGAGGAAGGGTGTCAAAATGCCCCTTTTTGCTTGACTGCTCTGGCCTCAGCTTAGGAGGTTGTTCCCTTTGTCTCTGAGTGTGGGTGGGTGTCATGTTTTAAACTCAGAGTTATATTTTAAATGGGGATGAATATTAGGCTTGTAATTATAAATATTTTGCATTTACAGAGGAGGATCTACAAGAGCTTTCATCATTTATCGATTAAAGAATTAAACCTCGCCACACTCCGGCCAGCCAGGTAGGTTGTGTTAGTCCTGCAGATCAGAGCAACTGTGGTGTGAGAAGGGGGGATGATTTTCTGAACACTGGTCACTGGAAGAGCTATGCAGGGCACATCTTGGAACAGGCTCCAGATATACCTCACTTCCTAGTCTGAGGCTTCTTCTCAACAGAATTTATCTGTTTGATTATCTAATATGGGAACTGTATTTATGTACTAGAACTGGGTGCTGAAGCAATCACTTGCAACTCATCTACTACACTGTATAGAAACTTGCTAATATCAAACTCATAAGTTTATGAATGTGTGTTTTGTGAGCCCAAGAGCAAACGATCTTTTACATATCTATGTGAATACATTTTAATGTGATTTTACCATGTTAGGTTATCTGTCACTATTTGTCATTTCTAAAATCTGATACTAATAGAATTTCGTATTTGTCATTTTACATTAAAATAAGAATAGACATGAGACAACATAAACCAAAACACTATTAACGAAAAAATCAAATTAGAGATTATTGTGTATTGAAGACATGAAATTTAATACAAATTAACACAATACAAAGAAATATGTTTTTCTGCTATCTCAGCATTAGAAGAATAGCTCTGCTTTTCTCCATATGTCTGTGTCACCAGGTTGTTATTTCTTTTGTTTAGTCATATAATAGAATGTGTTGAGACATATTATCCTCAACTTGTGTAACAGCCTACAAATACTGATTGCAGTTTGAGCTTGTTATGGAAAAGTATTGCCCTGTGGATTGAGAAAATGACCAACAGCGGACTATAATCTATGAAGCTGAGAGTAAAATTGCCAACTAGAGGTCATTTTTCAAACCAAGGGGCAATAGTTTTCTACTATAAACTGAATATTACAGTCAGTATATGTTTTATTAAACCATTTCAGAAACTTGGGAGCAGTTTCATTTAAACTTCTTGCTTGATGTGGCTCAGAGAACAGGCCCAGGGCAGCTCACAAAAGAGGCCTGGCATAGTCTCTATAATAAATATTCTGTATACTCAGTAATTATGAAGGCTTTAGGGTCTTTATGGTGAATGGCCATATCCTGCCACCATTCTGAATCCTTAGCAGCAATTGAAGTCATTAAGATTTGTGTGTAAAAATCAGTGCAGGCCAATGTTTCTCACTGTAATACTATGACAAACTAGAGCCAAACTATACAGAAAAACCAATGATGGCTATTGCAGTCTAAAAGATTAAAAGGAAAACACCTTTTCCTTCTCCATACTCTCTTACTGCTTTTCTCTCCTACTGAAGTGGTGTAGATGATGGCAGTCATACAGGGGTGATTGCCTAGTGCCTCAGTCAATGACAGGATTTCCAGTCTGGAATAACAGAAATGACAATAACAGGCATGGACAAAGGGAAGCCTTTAACCTCCTGCTCTTCCACACTGTGCTTATCCATTGAGTTCTGCCACCCTGTGCCTGGGAACAGAGGTGTTTCTGCAGCCACTGCTCCGAGTGACTCTTACTGTGGGTAGTTTGTCAGTACAAAGTCCTCAGTGGATTTTAGGTTTTAGGAAGAGTGATGGGGAGTTGTAGCTTCTCTGCAAAACAGGGGGGCAGAGAAATATCAGAAAGACCACAGTGTCTTGGGAAGAAGGGAGCAAAATAAAACCTTTAACTTTTTCCTTAAGAATCCCTGATGGAAGTATTTTGTTTAGAGCTCCTCGTGGAACTTCTCCTTAACTACTTCTGCAAGCATCAATGTCAACTTAACTACCCTACAAGATTTCTGACTCTCTATTTTGGGGCAAAGCTCGTGGTCTGATCCTGGTTTTGTGGCATAACCATGTCGCAGTCCAATACTACTATGTTGTCCACAGTACACTTATTTCAGTTCCTGCATGCCTAAGTTGCAAATTCATGTGACAATCATGTCTGTAAATTGTGTATTCCATAACCATAATTAGAAATTTCTATCTGCATTTGCCAGATTAATGCATAGTTACAGCTGTAGCATGGGCAAATTAGGTGCAAAATATGTTTCTGTACTTGGAGTTTTTAAAACCCAAACCTTACACCCATATGTGTGTATATATTATACAGACACAGACATAATTTTCAAATGGTCATATTTTAAAGGTCTACATAAAACTTCACCTCAGTAAGGGTGATGGATTAGAATAATAAAAAATGGAGCAGCAAAAGACCTGTTATACATCTAGTCCATCTTCTTGACATTACAGGATTGTTCCCTACAGGGTACTTGCTAACACTTTGTCCAGAGCAGGTTTAAATGTCCCAAGCAGTGAAGTTCCAACTAAAGTTTGACAGATATAATTCAAAGGATATTTTTCTGACACTCCGTCTTAAATTGAACAGTTTACCATGTTATGTTGGTCATAATTTCAGGGTCCTGTCCTGTGTGTATCTCCTTGGTGCTTCCAGGCTTCTAAATATTTGCAAAAAGTCTTTGTAAATTACTTTGATATTTACCATGCCATTTTCTCTCATCCTCTACCTAACACTGTCACTGGGCAGATTGTGTGGGGTTCCCTCCCCCCCCAAACTCTCTTGTAGATCAAAAGACTGGACCAAATGAAGATGATGAATGAATTTAGTGTTGCATATATTGCATAATATAAACACACACTATATATAAGATTATGTACCTACTCTGTGTTCATTTCTAGGAGGATGTTGTTTAGAGGACTGTCTGATTGTATTGGACCCTGTACAAACATATAATTAATCTCATTTTTAGAAATGCTTAGCTCCAAGCTGAGGGTGTAGAAATATAGGGTTATTAGTTTCTAGAACATTTTTATTATGCACTTTCTATTTTGATTGACAACTATTAGTATTTTAAGATGACAGAACTAAAACTTATGCTGCCAGATAGCATCAAATGTAATGTATGCTAAGTAAACAGAAGCATGTGAGCAGGATAATATTTATTGTATAGTTACACAGCAATGTGGTAAGAGACTAGAGAGAAAATTATTCTTCAAGAAGGATATTTGATATTTTACACTTTTTAGAAATACAAACATAGGACTGAACTTTGCACCCTGTTTCCTCAGGGTAGCATGCAGGTTTTATCATCTATCTTGGCTGGGTTGCTATTGAAAGCTTCCATTCTTCACCTTCTTCTTTTCTCTCAAACTGCCTGTGTAGGAGAGGAGGAGAAGAACCAGTTCTTTTCCTGGAGAGCTTTACTTCCAAGTCATCTGGTGGGGTGAGAGGCACAGTCAGGAGAAGTGTTGTGTGAGAGGAGATTCATGAGGAGAAGGATTGGAGCCACTGTGACCAAGTCAGGTTGCACTTTCTCATTTTGAAAAAAAATTAAATAATTAACCAAGTAAATAATAATTTTGTCTCCAGAACAAAAAGATATTGTTACTATGAAGATGTGCAAATTTCCCACGTATTTCTAGTGAATATTTAATACAAAGCAATTAGAGGCAGGGCAAAAATTATATAGCTTTTAAAAACCAATGAATAAAGAGACTCCCGTTTCCATGACACAGTTCACCCATCTAAAACTACTTACAGAATTCAAGTTAAAAAGAAGAAGCTGGAATGTTCAGAACCTAGTTCAGAAGGTTGTGCGTAGGTCTGTGTGCCTCAACTGCCATGCTGGGATGGCAGAGATGTGCACCTCATAAAAACACATGTAAACAATACAAACAAAGTGAATGAAGATGTGAATTCTTGTGCTAGGTTAACAAGTAAATGAAAAATAAAATTAGCATTAATCAAAAAAGAGGAAGACTTTGGGCTCTCTTTTTTTTTTTTTTTTATTAATTTCAACTTGCATCCTTTAGAGTGAAAAGTACTCAGCTTAGTGTTGCAGGAAGTTTGCCAGGCACAGAATATATTAGGCAGAAGTACCTGGTTTAGCTTGTGTAGTGAAAGGCATAAAGCAGTGTTAAGCTGGTGCTCTGCTGGTGCTAATATTTTGTAACTTAGATCTATCTTGACTGTTTCAGTCAAGTACCATGTGTACCTATCTTTAGCAGAAGAAATTCTAAGAAGCAACTCTTAAATTATACTCAGTTCAGGGTTTTTTAAACATGTGATGAAGAGCAACTGCGTGGTGTCCTTTGCACAGCATCAACACAAGTAGCTGTAAAATCACACGATAATGTCATTAGGCAGTTGGTTTTGGTAAACTCCGATTAACTGGAGAAGAGAAGGAGAATAGGTGGGATTGATACATTTCACCATTATTTACAGTCTTGGGTAAATGACTTTTTGCACTCATTGAGACAAAAAGTGTCCACGTGTGGGGTGTTTTAATTTTTCTCTGAGCATGCCATTTATTTATTTATTTATTTATTTAAAAATACCTGATCACATACATTTATTGTGAACTGTCTGGTGAAGTTCTGCATTCATTCCTTAAATACAACCCATTGTATTTTATTGTCGTAAAATTCTCTTTTGGATTATAACCTCCTCTTTTCTCTTAAGTCTAAGTGGTTGACTGCTGCAGCATTCATCCAGTGCACCTTCTACATTTCCTTCAGCTTTTCCATTCCTTGAAAATGGTTCTCCTATTGACTTGTGCTTGGCACCAGGCTGATGCCATTAACAAAAACATCAGTCTTAAAATGTTTATTATGATTCTTGATTGGTGAGAGAATTGCAGGTGCTTGTGGAAGTCCAATTTGTGAATAGTAGTTCTTGTCGATCAAGGCAATGTGTCACTGTGCCTGATGCACTTGTGAATTGTTATCAATCCTGTTACCAATTTGTGTCTAATCCCTTCTTGTCCATCTGTGATGCTTACGGTTCATCTCTTTTGGGCATTAATATTCACGTTTCAGAATGATACATCTAATGACCGGTCTCACTTTGAGGGAACAGTGCCATGTTATAATGGAATAAAGTGTCATGATGTCTTAGGTAAATAAGCCAATTGGTATGGGAAGAGAAAAAACCCCTTCATCTGGCAGTAAAGAAAATAAGAGGAAAAGCTCTGGTGTATGATTCTTATTGAAACAAGGGTATTACCCAGCAGAGTATAAATGAGGAAATGTGCCATCTGCACCACATTTGTAGTTAGAGTGAGGGTGGTTATATGGAGGTTGGGATTATGTAAAGTGCATTTCAGATTACCTTTCTGGATTTTGAGCCATGGTTCCTGTAAACTTCTCTATTGTAGTCCGGCCCACTGCAAATCGTAATGCTTTGTTCTGAGATTTGGGAAGAATTGTGTCAGAGATGTTTCTCAGAAGGACCTCAGCTACAGCCTTAGATCATCAGGGTCAGGATTTCAATGCCAGTACTGTTCCCATTTAAGTACCTTCTTTGTCTCCTGTATTGTAAACCCTATCCTCAAAGGCTTGCTTAGGGTTGGCACTGGTGTTCGATGGGAGCTGCAAACCCATCAGAGATCAGATGGAAAATATGTATATACTGTATGTGTGTATTGTATGTGCAGCAAGGCACAGTGATGGAGGAACGCTTTAATGTATACAGTATCTTTATTATGCAGTCAAGTGGGGAAAAAGTGGATGTTTCTATTTATCAGTTGGGGTTTTTTTGTGTTGGGTGTTTCTATCTTTGACTGATACAAATATTTTGGAATCTAAACATATCTCTGCAATACTGTTGTGTCTTTGTTCTGGATTTCTTTCATCTTAACTTATCAACACAGTATATGAGCCATTTTATCCTACAGTGTGATCATCATCCTAGTGTGTATTTGCTCATTAATGTCAGGTTAAGATCTAAAGAAATACGAAAGTAGGAGTGAAATTTCTTTTTTTTTTTTTGCTTTGTTTGTACTAATCTTTTTTATACTAATAATGATGCAAAAGGGAAAACTACAGTAATGTGGCAATGGAAAAAAGAAAAAGTATACACATTTTCCACAAGTGCTCTACTGCTTCCAGTCTTGGTTTGGCTTAAATATTAGAACTCAAACATGACCTTAAAACAAAAACTGATCAAGTCTCTCTTTGCAGTAGGGAATAATTAGTTTGGTATTTAGAAATAATTGAAATATCCTAATAAAATATTCCTTAGAAACAAATGTATATGAAATGCACATTCTAATATTTGTATTTTTTCACTGAATAGATTTCTTTTTTCACCCATGTCCTTTGCATAAATTTAAGAACAGTTGGTTAGGTCTGTTTTTGTATACCTGATATTCATAGTAAAGAAATTTTGAAAGGAGAAGATACCGTGGAAAGATGTAAGATCTAATAATTATTTTTAAACTGTTGTTGGTTGTTAACAGGACACTTTTGTTACATGAGCCCTCTTTTCTCATTTTTCCCCACAAAGTTATCCTAGAAGTGTTTAAGAAGGCTTTTGCCTTCCTTAGGAAAATAGAAACAAAATTAAAACAACTTTCTGATTTTCAAGTAAAAGCTGAAATTTTCCTTGAAGGGTGCAGACAGAAGGAGAGAGAGATGCAGGAGTGGGCCAGGGAGACCACAATTTACGCATCAGGGTTTGGGTGTTTTATCTAACTTAAAGTGTTGAAAATTCTCACAGTTGGAGCCTGCTCTTCTCCACTAAGTAAGCAGGAGTAGAACTGTTCTAATCGTGGTCATATGCAGCAAAAAGTGCTGGATGAGTTGTTTGGGGAGCATGAGGACAGCAGTGAGGGTAACCCACAGTAGGTCCCATGGGGAGTGACAGGGCACTGATCCTTGTGCTGAGAACGAGGGTCAGAGGAGGTTTCCCAGTTGAGCAAAACCCTGAAGCACAAGGAGAACTCAATGTATGTGAGTTGTTTTTGGGAGGTTGATTCCATGCTGAAGGTGTTAGATGGACCAGTCTCATTCCTCGCCCCCCACCCTTCAGCTTAACCATCCAGCCATTTACACTGCTTATTTTTATTCCTCAAAATCGTTTTTTCCTTTTGTGGGGACAGGTCACCACTCACAACCTCACCAAAAAAAAAATAGTTAGGAGTATGTTTTGTCATGAAAACTTTTTAATTTGATTGACATGATTTCTAGCATGTGGTATATTCTCTGAAGTTTGCAGGGGGAGGTATGCAGATGTTTTTATGGAGCTGAAATGCCTGGTTTACATTCAATGTTTTTAGATTGTTAGGCTATATTGTAATACAGCATATTAAAACATAAATGACAGAATTCAAGGGCAGTGTTTTGACTTTTCTAAGGTAAACGTTTCCATATCGCAGCGTCAGTTGTGGCCTGTTTTGGGTTGGAACCAAATTGTCTGCTGCAAGTTTCATTTTTAACAGATTTACCTATGCTAATGACTTTAGCAGCTATGACTCTTTCATTTTAGTTCTTCCTGAGAATCACCATGCCTGCCTCTACTTGTTGCTTTATTATTTTTTGGAGCTGCCAGTTTTCAGTCCTCTCCCTCCCCAATAGCAGGAGGCACAGAGGTCTTTTCTCTGCATTCAGAATATGAGACACAAAGAAGCCCACAGTCTAGTTACTGAGCTAGGTTTATTGCAGTAAGTTGGCATTGTAGGGCACATTCTTCCCAACATCTTGAAGCTTTTAGCAAGTCTTTTCTCTTATTTGAAAACTGACACAGTTTGGCTTCT
>NW_020897783.1:847546-870046 GCF_003984885.1 Neopelma chrysocephalum
AATGGTGTCTGTGAAGTTTCATGCAAATTCATTATCCTTACTCTGTGAGTGGAGTACTGTGAGCTTCCTCAGTGGTTCAGATCAACAGTTGGCTCCAGAAACCCTTTTTTGTTGCAGTAAAATACATATTGTTCTTACATTTTAAAAAATTTAGCTTATTTGAGAAGTTGCAGTATAACAGAGGCTCCAAACACATGATTAACAAAATGTGCTTTGCCTCTTTTTCTATCATATGTAACAATGTGGGATAATTTGGATAATTTCTTAAGAGAATAAGTGAATATGTTTCATATATTTTGATTTTCTCAGCTAGGATGGCTTTTTTTTTTTTTTTAGGGAAGCCACAATTTGCAGAACAATAGAGGAGTCTGTTTGGGTGGGTCAGAATAGCCTTATTTAATATGAATTAAAAAAGTGTTCCAGGGAATCTGTAGGTAGCCCAGCTGTTGGTTCTAGCTATTGGTTGAACATCATTTTGCAGTCATATGGTCATATTGATGGCTTCCTGTGATAAACAGGTTGATGAGAATCATCTTTTAATATAAAACAGGAAAAAAAGGAGCACATTTTGCTCATGGGTTAACTCTGATTTGGTAGCTTTACTTATTTAAAAAAAAAAGTCTATAAGTAAAGCACTTAGCTCTGAACTTCTTAAAAAAATTACCTTGTTCCTTAAAGAAGTTCTGTGCCCATGAAGTTGCAGGTGCTGAACGTGTTGGAACATAAGCATAACCTTAAGATAAAAATGAAAATATCTGCTTCAAATGAGGATTCACACACCACACAAAGACTTGTTGAAATTTACATTTTTAAATCCTTGGGAGCAGTGCTTAGTAATATAAAAGTCTCCAAGCACCTCACCCAGGGTGACTGCCCTTGTAAGTCCAAGTAGTTTCATATGTACCCAGATCTAAGGCCTTTTTCTGCTCACATCCAGAGCTTCCAGGTTTTGAGTAATGGATCTTGGGGCTGAATGCAGGACTCAGGAGCTCAGCCAGATGCCTAATAGATATTGCAAGACTCTGCTCTGAGATGAGTGCTGTACTGGATATAGGTAGAAGTACTTTGTTTAATCAGGACTGTGGCACTCTAGGAAATTCTAGAATGATCATATATGTAATTCATTTTGTTTCTGTTCAGCATTTGTGAGTCCTGTATATTAGCCAATTGTGAAATATTTGAAAAACACATCATTGAAAGTAACATTTCACATTTGTATTTTCCCATAAGTATATTTGACTGTTAATGAAAGCCATGGGACTGAAAGCTGTTGAGACAGAAATCTTATTCAGGAGCCTAGAGCTGTAGTGCTCTCTGACTCATTTGATCCTCCCATATCTCCTTTGGGATTCAACCATTTTTAAAAGGAATTACAGATAGCAGTAGAAGAATAGCTTTGTCACTGGCTATTCATTCCATGGTGTTTCAACATAGGGCACAGATTAATGTAATTTATTGTGCTGATTTTTGTTTTCTGGACATCTGTTCAATACACCCAAACTCCTCCTGTATAAGACTCCGAGGAGCCATCAGTTGGTAGCAGCTAGAAAACATTGGGCTAGATATTCACTGGTGACTTGGAGGTAAAACTCTTTATGCATTGGATCTCCAGTGCCCTGAGCTATCCAATTGTCTGTGTTAAATAACCCCAATGTGCCTTGTGTCAAATATTACTGATGTCACTATTGACATTGTGTCAAAAAATGTCATACCTAATGTCTGTCACTGAAGAATGGTGGCAGAGTCAAAATTTGACAAAAAACACTTAAGGACAGATAATGAAAGCACTGTACATCTTTCTCGTTCCCCTCAAAGGGAACTAAGTAAATTGTGAGTGTCTACTCAAATTTTCTTATGCAGCACACATTCGTGTTGTATATTTCTAGCCCCAGAGATTTTAGATTTGAATTTCCTAAAAATATTGGTAAACAGAGGAAGTTATTCAAAGGAAGTTTAAAATGACACGAGTTAGCACAGCTGCAGTTGGTGGGGATCAGCACCCCCTGTTCATCCGAGGCAGGCAAAGGCTTCAAACAACAAGTTTGAGATGCCAGAGACACTGGGCCATGAGAAGCACGGGGGAGAAAACAAATTAGGTTGGTCTCACTACACTTCCCTATAGTATTTTAAAATATTACAGCTTTTTAAAGTTTGAAACTCATGATCATCTATTACGTGATATTTGTTAGTTTTGTGAGAAAGTGTTATTTTTATTGTTCTAAACTGAAGTTTACTTTCCTTAAACTTTTCAACGTGGCTTGATGAGGCCTAGTCCCTCTGGGTATACTTATAGTATTTTATAATATAGTATCTTTAAGTGTAGAATCTCTCACCCATGTGAATGTAGCAAAAAAACCCAAAAACGTATAAGTTTCTCCAAAGAGACACATTTTCAAGCTTTTTTTTTCTTTTGGGAATTAAGGGGTAATTTAAAATATCCTGACACTGATTTGTAGATTTTTAATTTTTTTTTTCCCGAAGATTTGAGTATTCTGTTTTTCAGTAGTATCTCTGAGTCTCTCTGGCTCATGGAATCAAGGTCTGTATCCCTTCCCCCTTCAGAGGCAGCATCAGAAAGTTCTGCTGCTCTCAGACTGGACTGTGGGCAGCAGCATCTGGCAAGAGTTTGGCTTTGAGCAGACAACTTCAGTAATTCCAAAGTACTCCTGTTTAGTAGCAGCAATAATAATAAAATTATAGTGGACTTTAAAGCAACATTCTGCTCTGCTCCCAAGCAATTGCTTACAGTTTTCTCAAGTAGATGCCTCATGTTGCCCTGAAAGCCTCTGGACTTGTGTGAAGGAATGTTGCTTTGTGCTGTCCAGGCAGTCTGTGTGATTTGTTAGAGCCACGAGGTCAGATCTTCTCAAGCAGTAAAGAAATGCTGAGAGACAGTGCTTGATGTATCCATCTGAAGGCTGACACGCTGTGAGCTGGTTCAGTTTTGTAAAGCTTTTCACAAAGTGAAGGAGTCCTGTGCAGACAGTAAACATCCTAATGTCTGGGTCAACATCCACAATCAATTACTGCTGAGCTGCTGTGCTTTGGTTACCTGCACTGGGCCCTACCTGCACTGGCTGCTGCTGTCTTGGAGGCAATGCTGAGAGCTAATGAAAATCCCAGTGCACTGGGATTGTGAATCACCCAGTCTGGAGTCTCTTATGGCTTCTTAGATACATAACTATTTTTTTTAAATTGCTGTGAATTTTGAATCTGTATTAATTTTATGTTTCTGAAACATCTTTGCCTAAAACACAATAACAAATAGAAAATATGATGCTCTCAGATAATGAAAAAAAAAAGCTGGGCTGTAGGAAGAATAAAATCCTCTAGTAGAGGTACTCAGGAAGGTAACAAAAACATAGATGCAAAGCATTTGCCTAATTATCAGCATAAGTGAATGTAACAAACAAAGAATAAATCATTTGTTTGGCTTCATTATGTTAAATTAGTTTTAAAAAAATCTAGTCTTGGGCATTTTACCTCTGAAATATACAGTATTTGCAAGTTCAGTGCTGCCAACATTTCTCAAGTAAGTGAAATGGCTTAGGTGATATTTAAGATGATTTTGTGTATGATGAATGGCTCATTTACCATCCTACATTTAAACTCAGAGCACATTGAAATGTGTGCTTGAAAGTCTGAATGAGTACATCTGGACTCACCGGCAGGTTGTCTTCAAAATAGCAAACAAGGATCTTCCAAAGCTTTTCTGGGAACTTTTTGTCCCTGAAAGTCTTCTTCCCACTTACAGGCCTTCTTTGCTTTCAGTGTCCCGTGTTCCTTTATCCCAAGAGAGACCCTCTGTTAGGGCTTTCAAAAATATGCCAATTTTGAGTTCATAAATAACAAAGAATCTTTTCCTGGCCCAGTCTTCACCTCCAAAGTGAGAAGCAGAGGAAACAAAGGAAGAAGTTCAGCTTTACCTCTCTAGATCTTCTTTCCAACTTGAGTTGTGCAGTGGAACTGAGAGGGGAGAATTTTCTTTGCACCCCCTACAAATTCCAGGCATTAAAACGTTTTGTTTCATTGGCCAAAATTTTTCAAGCTGTTTCAATTAATAATCTATACTTTGAGAGAGATTCCTGAACTCTTTTCCTTTTGACATTCACTTGTGCTGATGAAGCTGTAGGTTAAATGCTTTCTCCAATTAAAAAAGGGAAAAGGATAACAAAAGAGTGAACTCCAGTAGGAGTGGGTGAGTGAATGTGCTCTATGAGGATAAGCAAACCCAATGCTCAGGATATTCACTTATCATATGTGAAGCTAAATACCTGATCTACCTCATTCAGAGCCAGGAATGAATGTAAGCCTCTCTCATTCAAGGGGAATGTCCTTATTTCATCTTCCTGTAAGGTTCCTGTGGGTCCTTTGTTTTCCTTTTTCCTTTTTTTCTTTTTCCCTGATCACTACTTTTATAAAATCCTGGTAATGCTGATTTGTTCTGTTCCTTGTAGGGTTTTCTGCCTCTACCTGCCCTCTGTAGCAAAGGCATGAATTCTGAATTTGCAGTAATTCTAAAAACATTAATTCCCATAAAAATAGTTAATAGCTGGGCTTCATGTTTGATAAACGTAAGTGTTTGATAAAAGTAAGGTGGTAAAGTTTGTTTAATATACAAATATAGTATGTTTCTATTAATTTACTTTAAAGTTCTCTTTCTACTATTTAGCAGTTTGCTAATGAGAATACCTGTGTAACAGTAATACTTTAATGGTATTTACTAATATAAATATTTGCTTTCTAGAAGCAATGTTACACAAAATTCCTGAACTGCAGTCTAAGCAACTGCTGGAATGTTTGAGGTAAGAAACCTGACCTTTGGGGAGGATCAACATCAGGAAAACAGAGTTTCCACTGTTTGTGACTTGTGTCCATAGTGAAGGGGCTTGGAATGGCAGGAAGGCGACCAACACACACTGTATCACGGCTGAACCCCAATGGAAAGTTCTTGTCATTATAATGATATTGGTAACAGAAAGTATTTTGCATGAATTTCAGCATATCCTTGTACACTCAAAACAGGCAGTTTGGCAAGGTCGTTCTGTAACAGATAAGGGAAAATAAATAGAAAGAAACCTTCATTTATAGTAAATATTAGGAGTTGCAAAACCTGTGTGGAAAAGAAGAATTTTGACTCAGCTTTGTTCTAACTGCTGATGGAGTTACATTAGCTGCAGCTTAAAGCAAAACAGAAAACGTCTTCTTTGAGGCATCATCTTTTCCACATAAATTCTGCTCCTTCTCCCTCAAACTATTTAGTTGCCAGCTATTATTGTCAAGTGTTTGCATTCAACATGCATCATAACGTGTCGTGTCCATGTGGCTGCAGTTGATGCTCAAGTGCCAGCCCTGATCTGCAATCAGAGCAGCTCTGGCTGGCTGTGCAGATGACAGACAGTGATAGACACGTGGAAGGGGGAAGTTTCACCAGTCATTCCTCAACTGGAGGGCTTGCCCAGGTTGTAGATGAATATACAGAAGCCCTCTAAAATAGTAAACCTCCCACAGGTTTATTCTTGGAAGTGCAGGAATTTGTCTGGTGTATTCAGGTGAGTGTTGACATGAGACCAGGGCAGGAACAGTCTGGTAGTAAAATATTTTTCCAGGCAGGGCTTACCTTTGAGTTCTGGAATGGAGATGCGCTTAACTTATGATGCCATTTTTCTTCTTCTAATTATTTTTCTTTTAAGGATTTCTTTGCAAGGGGTCTTATACTCTTTTTTTTTTTCTTTTCCTTAGCAAAGTAGTCCTACTTAGCTTATTTATTTTTTCAGCTTTAAAACATCAGCATTTTATAGATCTGAATTTCACAATGTGAGGATGATTGCTACGTACAATTTGCAAAATTGTGATTAACCAGCCCCTGTTTCGAGTCAGTTCTCCCTAATTCACAAAAGGCTTCCAAGAATAGTCTGCACAAAATTCAGTGTGCAAATTGTAGGGCAGATTTTTAGAGGGCAGTTTAAAGAATGAAGTCCTAAGGGTTTTATCTATATTTATATCTCTTGTTAAACCAAACTCTTATGTAAATGTTACAATCTGTAAATAACAAGCTGAGCCGCTTTCTTAAAGGAAAGATTGCATCCACATTTTTTGAGATTTGGCAAAATTATTAACTTGCACAATAGACTAATATACAAGTATATTTGGAAGCAACTAATGCTAGCCTGTGTCTTCATCTGTATTTTATGTATATTTAAAGGCTTAAGAATAGATAGACCTTTCGTTTTCCTGTAAAAATTGTCTCAAATTGAAAAACACTGCCCTTAGTGATGGCTTGAAAAAATGGAGATAGCTTTTGTATACTTTTACTTTTTATAGCCATTAATGTTGTAGTAAATCTTGTATTATTGTATACAGTCTAGATTATTCTTCATTCTTTTGCCTTTGGACAGGAAAGAAATTACTGGCTTCCATCAGTGTTATTGGCAATCCCCATATTCTGACATCTGTTCCTTTCTAAACATTTTACCAACCTTGATGAAATGTAGTTTAGTGTTAGAAGCTGACTTGAAGAAAAAATTGGATGATAAAAAAATAACATTGATTAAACACCAGAAGTAATTTACCAATGACTATCAATATTTTGATGGCCATTGCAGTTTATTGCAGAAAAGCTAGACATCTTATAGTAATTTTAATCATATATAAATCTTTGAATTAAGCTGAATAAATGAATTCTCATTTTTTAAACAGAAGGATGAGAGACTGATTTTACTCAATTTTAATCAAACTCTTTGAGCCGTACTCCTGAGAATGTTTGGGGCATATTTTACAGATGCCATGCAACACACATCTCCCAAAATTAAAAATCTCAATTAATATTTTCTAATACACAGTGGAGATGTCATTTGTGACTCTTCTCGTTCCATGGAACAACACTAGATCTAGATTTGCCCACGTTAGGGCAGGTGCTGGGAGTCCTGCAGGGCACTTGAAGGGGCCTCAAACAACAAAGGTGGGTCTCTGGTAGACCACCAGCTTTACATATACACTTTCCTTATTAACTGTGCATCACTAAGGTAAAGCAAAGTAATGAAGGACAAGTGTGATTATTTTCATTCAGGTATCAAGTGTAGAGTAATTATGGTGTGTCCTTCCCCACCCTGTAGGGTGGTGAGCTGAAAGAGGACTCTTCAAGAGTTGGGGGTTGGGGCAAAAACAGGAGTGAATGTTTCATTTCCAAAGACTGGAACAAGTTAATTACACAGTGAAGGAGTAGGTATGAATAATATCTTCTGGGGAAGGGAAGTATGTGGGAAATAAATTGAAAAGGGCTACTATAGAGCGTGTGTTCTGGTATTGTAAAAGGTAGATGCACAAGAGGATGGGAAGGTGTGATTAGATTTTTTTCAGAAGCACTTAGCAACAGTGGAGCTGTTGGAGTAGTAAATGTTTGGGAGCAGAGTTTGGGCAATGCTAATTTAGGAACCCTATGCCCTTTGGATGGATCCTTCCTGAAAGGTTTTCAGTGAAGCTGTCATACTTCAAAAGGGTGAGGAAGGCGTATTTCTCCAGCACTGTGTATGTCTATGGACCATTGAGGACAAAAGGAAATTGCAACTCTTGATGAATTCACTTAGTCGCACCAAGATTTTCAAAGGTGGAATTACTCCTCTAGCAATAGGATCTTATAGGACTCCAAAGCTAGTTTTTGATTCCCTTACCTTTGAGAGTAACTTGAACTATGGAGGGTTCAAGGTAGTTGCTAGGCTGTTTGAAGTGGAGGGGATTTGAGAGATTTGTTTTCTTCTTTTGACAGAAAATTTTAATTTGAAGGAAAATTTTCCTAGCAGACCTCCTTTAGAAACTTCACATTTAATATGAAAACAGTTTTCCTTTAATTTCCAGAAGTCATGTATGGCAGGAGAAACTGAGTGGTCTAGGTTAAAGTGGTGTGTAAACTGACAATTTTTGGATTTGAGTGCTCTGTGTTAATCATAAAAAAATTTCACACATTTCAGCCAGAGACCTCTCAGCACGTTTTATAAATTCATTCAAAGATGAATGAATTCTCACAGTTCCTTGCTGAGGATATTTAGAAGAGAAAGTAAACGTTATAGGCAGAATGTCACTTTTGGGAAGGGCATTGTTATTCTTAAAACTGATTTTTATTTATTTTTTTCTTTCTGAAAACATATTAGATTCAACTGTGCTTACATGTACCTACCAGGAGTAGAGTCTGGTGGTCAGGAGACTGTCCTGGGAAATCGGATGACCCCAGTTCAGATGAATGAATGTCACTCCTGAGACTGAATGGCTCAGAGTTAATATATAAAAACAAGATTAAAACAATTTCTGAATCAGACAAATGAACAGGACTTGGTTTTTCTCTCCTATAGCGTGTTCCTGTAACTACCAGGAGACAGAGATCTTGACTCTGTCTTCTTCCAACGAACTAAAGTCAGCAACTTTTTTTTTTCTCCCCCCTCAAGAAAAAGGCAGAAATTAGAGAGACGTGAAAGAAATTTGGCATTGTGTGGTCACATTTAGTATCTCTTGTTCAAGGATGGGGAAACGGAGGGGAAGGCTCTGTCGTTTGCTCCAGTGTCCCACCGCTTGAGCAGCAGGAGTCTGATGCAGGGCCCCGGAGTGCCGCCTGACCGGGGCCGTGTTAAGGCAGTGGGTGTCTGCCCTCCCTGTCAGACCCCGAATGCCTGATGGCCTTGCCTTACCCTCCCACAGCCTCCCGTTAACATATGGTTTCAAAGCTGTTGACGTTCACCTGCTCAGATATCTGTACAAACTACTAGTAGGAACTACATAAATATCTAACAGATGCACGCGTTCACCCTGGGATTAATGCATTCTGGACTCGGACCCGTCAGCATCACACCCCTTCACAAAGGCATTTTATTTTTTCACTTGCTCATGTGGTGTACACCTGTGACATGCTGGCAATGCACTTGCTTGCAGTGAGAGAGCCCCTCAGGTTCAAAGCTATCCTTATATCTTTGTTCCTTTATCCGTGAACCTTTTGAGGTTTTCTCTTAGTGTTCAAAAGGCTTGAGCGTGGCATTACATCTTTAAAACCTCTTCTGACCCTTTTTTGAATATGCTGAATATAAAAGCAGAAACAAAGCAAGGAGAACTAGATAAATAGATGCAGGGAGACATCATAAGGGGGAAAAAAAGCTCCTGAGCCTGCCAATATTACTTCATGCTTTTTATTGCAAACCTGTAAACTAACAATAGCCCACCACCTCACGCAGCTGGGTGTGCGAATTGAAGGTGTGCTGAATGATGTGTGGGCTTTCCAAATGTAGCACAATAACAGGAACACCTGTGCTAAAACACTTTGCATTGATTTTATTTTTTTTACAATATTCACAGTCCTTCTCTTTTAAAAGTCTGTGTAGGGGAAAAAAAAAAGCTTTAGTTTCAGTTTTGGGACTTATCTCCAAAGGTTTGATGGAGCTGTTAGAAAATCATGTGGATTGACATGTACCAACCAAATGTAGGATTGGGTCTTAAAACAGAGGAGAGCTTGTTCATCTTGTGGTCCCAGCTTTGCTAATGTACGTTGGCTTTGGCTAACAGGCTCCTTGCAGTTAGTCCTGGTTTCCTTGATTGTTTGGTGGGGTTTGTTTGTTTGTTTGTTTGTTTTTTAACTGAGCAGCTGATGTTTCAATAGCCATTTACAGCAACAGAATGGTTAAGAAAAATATTTATAGTCTGTAAATGTATATCTTATGGCACAGCACTGATTTAAAATTATTAATATTCAATAATTCATGGTTGTTTAATGAAATGACAAATCAAATCAGAAAAAGTAGAAGTGAGAAATTTCTGTAACTTAATTCTCATCACTGCAGAACCACGCAGTTACTATCACTGCTATTATTATTTGGAATCATAGATTAAGTTTAGTGTTATGGTTAATGTTAAATTTCAAGGATAAAAGCAAGATGCTTTTCACTGCCAAGAATTTACAGTAACATTGTGGGCTGTGACTCTGAGAACTAGAAAGATGGGCATCACAGGTAAAAAGTCTAAGCATACCTTTTTGGTCTCCTTGTCAGCCGTGTAAATGGGTCCAAGGGTTGCTCAAAGGGCTAGTTAACCTTTTCTCCTTTAACAACAGCTGAATTTGAGGTTCTCTTTCACCTAAGTACCTACCAATTTATGTCCATAATTTCTATTAATTCTGAGTCATTCTTTCTTACACTGTTGTTACTTGAAATGGAAAATATTGGTTACAGTCCAAGAGAAAAATTTATAGCCTGTCATTGTAGCCTTGTGCTATTTCAATATAATAATACAAATGCATTCCCTCTTCGTGATAAGTGTATTTTTCCTTTTACTTTCTCATGCAATGTTGAGACCCTTTCCAGACTTACTTTGTCTCTGTGATCCCAGAGATTATAAATGCTCAAGGAGCCTTTAAAGATATTTGTTACCCTTTACAGCAAGGGAAGCAGACTCTCTTGTTCTCTGTCACACTCAGGCTGAGTTTGCAGGAGGCAATTTTCATCTTGTATAGCTAAAAGTTGGGGCTTGTGGTACTATTCTGTTAGGTCACCTTATAACCTTGTGGATATTTTCCTGGATGTTCTATGGGAAATAGAGCATCCTCCAGTTTTAAGGAAGGTAGAAAAAGTTACCAGGCCCAATCTAGCTCCTGTTGATGTGTGTGGTGAGAAGGAGATGGAGCTTGGGAAGGCAGGAGTGCTGCATGTTTTCGAAGTGAGAAGGAGACCCACTGGACAAAATTTTCTTCCCAGTAATCAAGGGAAGATGGGAGTCTCGCAGCAGTAATGTGGACTCCTCTAATTACCACTTGCAAGTTATTAGCATCTGGAGCCCTTTTTCCCTTTCCTATCTAGCAATTACAGAGTGGGATAGATTAACGTGTTGCTAAAGCTGTATAGTGGACTAAGTTTCTCTCTGTCTGCATTTGGTTGGTTGCTGAAATTGATACTTTTAGCTGAAGTTCAGGATTTTTACCTGCCCTTGAATCCCAGGCTGTTCTCTTTATAGATAGTGTATATTCAAATACCATTTATTTACTTCTCTGCTCCCTACCCCCACCAAAGAAAAAGAAACACATCTTAAAAAGCCAAAGAAAACCAGTCAGACACATGTTTTGCACATGAAGAATCACATCTATAGTGAAATGGGATCCATATGTGTGTTTTGGATGTGAGCATCAATGCTCAGTTTGGCTTTGCCCACATGCCAGGGCGTGTGCGCTGCTGCCGAAAGCTCAGATTTTTCTTGCTAAATCACTCACAAAATTTGAACTTGAGGTTGCATTAATGTCATAAGTTCATAGTTTTCTGTTGTTTCTTTCCCCATGTATAGTGTCCTTTGTTTACAACTCAAATCCTCTCAAGATTAAACTTTAAAAAAGACTCTGTGATTTAATGGACTTAGGATCAGATTCTAACCTCCAGCGTGAAACAAGCCTGACTGTAGCACTCAATAGCAGTAGAGGATTGTTTGCAGTTGCGAAGCAATGACCGCCAAACATTATTCAGAAAAAAAGATGCTGGGACTAATTTTTGCATGGATGAAATATTCAGATGAATGTTAAAAAACTGCGTAACAATAGACGGTGACATACACAAAGTGTAAAAGAGAAATTACTACCATTCCAACATAGCACTGCACTATTTTTTTTTCCTTCCCCCTCAACCGTAAATATCTTAGCTTCAAGTTAGCATAGTTCTTTATATGAAGCTTTTTTTCTATCTTGTGCATATGTCCTGCAGAAGGATCTGGACAGATGGAAAATTGTCCTGCATGGATCTGTTTGCAGTTTTTAAATTTATAAAGATAATTGTCTTTTCAGTTCATCTTCCAAGTTTTGGACTTGTTTATGCATATGCATTAATTTTTTTCCTTCCTTTCACTTTCCCCCAAATAAGAACTATCTTGTAAGTTTAGGACCAGATCCTTGCTGTTGCTCAGGTACTTTCTACTCCTCTGGTGGTGGAAAGTATCTGTGACTTCACTGGCCTCCAGACGATTTGAAACACCTTCTCTAAGAAAATCCTCTGCTAGTGGTGGCAGTAGCAACAGTGTCACATCCCCTTCTCCTCTTTGAGGATGTGCTTGGAACAGGGAGGACAGCCTGTGACTATCAGATTAATGCCTCGTTGAATACAGGTAAAACAGGATGAATTGACTAGGGAGCAGTTCTGGAGGTTGTTCTACTGTACACCAGGTTGTTAGCTGGGTAATCAGAAGATTGTTTTGGAGACCAGGGATATTCTGCTATCACATCTCTGTTATTTTCAGGGAACAGGAAATGAGGTTCAGAATTGAAATATGGAAAGATCCTTCCTGTTTCTGCACAGAATTTAGCTGTTTTGGGGGTACTAAAGCTGTGTAATATGAGTAAAGCAAATCTGAAAGTAAGTAATGCTTCAAGCAAAAGGAGGGTGAGGATGGGAGAGGTGCCTTTGTGGCATTTATTTTCTTGACTCTATTCTTCTCATCACGATCTTGGATCCTGAAAGGTATAGCAATCTGCTTGCTACTAGCACTTCATTATATAGTAACTCTTGAACCTTCCTACTGGGTTTAGCTGATCAATTATTTTGTAAAGAAAACAGGGTGTTTTTTCAAAAGCTGTGTTTTATTTTCATTTATAATTATCTCCACATCAGTCTTCAATTTTGAATCTTGAATTGGCCACATATGCACACTGACTTGGATGTAAAAGATCTGTGACAGCAGTCACATGATGTTTCCATACAATAATTATTGTCTTTATAAGGCCCAGAATCCTTGGAAGATCAGGAAAACCTACAAAAAAGCTGGTTTGAGGTTATCTATGGGACTCAGAATTCCGCTCAGGTTTTTATGTCATCGATAAATCTATATTTTTTTAAAAGGAAGGGATGTGCCTTTAACTTCTTATTGTCTCATCTTTGTATTAGAGTTTCTTAAAACAGTAGACCCATAAAAGGAATGCCATCAGCTGAAAATCTGGTCCATGAGAATTTTTTTGTGAGTCGTTCTTGCATCTTCTTCTAAATGTTGTTAAATTTTGTGGTTTAACAGCTATATCTCAAATTCTTAAATGGAATGTATATTTCCCTGATCTGTGTCATAAGAAAACCATATAAAGATAAGAGGGTTTTGATTTTTCAGAGGGGAAATGGTTAAGCTTATTTTATCAAGGTGCTATTGCTTGCTGAAAGTAAATGTATAAAATACATAGAAACAGCTTCACTTCCTATCAGGTGACCTGAATATCTTATCTCTAAAAATATTATTTAAGAAATGTAGACAGATTTTTCATCTCTACATTGTCTTTTAAAATCTTGACATGGCTCCATAAGAAATCCATACTTCTTATATACCTTAGGTAATAATCTTTACAGTAGCCATAGATCCCTGAGAGTTTCATGGGACTGGGAAGTGTGTCAGGACTATAACTGTAAAAAGTACCTGAAAATAAGGCTAAAAGAGGTCAATTCAGGCTACTTTTCACTTGACCAAAATAAATAAGAAAATATTATGGCTGCTCAACAGTCTGAGAACCTCAGGTGGGAGGTGCTTTCATTCTGATGAGGCTGCGCCTTCTCGCACAGATAAATTCACATACGTTGCTTTAGAAATGTAAAAAAACCAGTGCTTGCATGAACACACACGTGAAACCCGGGTTTCATATTATCATAGAGGTGGTAACTGCCATATTGTGAAGCAACAGGACCTCTGTGCTGGTTCACAGCATCCCGTTGCCTGTGCCGTGCAGCCCCGGTGTCGCGCAGGCGAACCGGAGCCCCGTGCGCCGTCGGAGGACTGGATCAGCAAATCAGTGGCTAATAAAGACAGGCAGCAACAGCAGCAGCAGTGTTGGCCTTCCCCACAGCAGGGTACCACAGATGTTTCAGATAACAAAGTGAGCTTCGCTGACAGAACATGTGTGTAATATATAAAATAATGGGAACCGAAGGGGAGGGGGGCAAGACCACTCCAATCCACCCATGTAAAAATGTTTTTTATTTATAAGTGAGCAGCTGAATACAAATGTTGTCTGCTTCCATAGAAGTAAAAAATAGCAGGCTGATGTGGATGAGAGACTTCACATGGTTTCTAGTAAAATACTCTGTGCACTGAAGTCTTTTTCTTGTCCCCCGGGTGGGTCCAGATCTACAGCTGGGGTAAATCCATGGAATTTTATTTTTCTAGCAATTATACTTTTTTGCCTCCTCTGAAGATCTGTCTGTGCTATGGCTGGGGGCGATCATGGCCAAAGTTTCCTGTGTAAACACTGTGGAATGCTGGACAGTTTTTGGACAGTAGTAGTTTTACGAACAGTTGCTACTCTGAGGAGTTTTTGCAGGGTGAACCTGGAGAAACAGGAATATGCAGTGATGATCCACAACTACCTGGGAAAAAAACCCACGAGCAGTTCTCAAGTAAGATAATTAGCTCCGAACTGGAGGAATTACAGCAGAAATCCCTGTTTTTGTAATATAATAGGCTTACCCTCTACTGTTCAAGTGTCCCAAAGTAATAAGATCAACCTCATAGTTGAGGAATCCTTGGGTGAAGGAGACTTGTACAGTCCTTTCCTGCACTGGTCCCAAGGGCATGAACACGGAGCATGAACGGGGCACCCTAGAAATTGCAGGGTCACCCAGTGCCACTGGTATCTGGTGAATGGTACCACAGTGTAAATTGACTGTCTGTGTGGCCAGCTGAATACAGGTTTGCAAACAGGATAGGAAGATAATCTGGAATTCCTGGTCATCCCACTCGATGTGCCTTTTCCGTGTCTGTGCTGCATGGCCACGAGCAAGAGCAACCCGGGAGTGTGCAACTTGTTATCCTGCTTTTGAAGAATAACAGGCAATGGCACTCAGCATGATGGAACAGGAAGCTCCTATCAGAGGCTAATAAATGTTTCCTTGTAAAATGGGGAGATGCTTATGTGAGTCCAGATATAAAGTGAAAGTAAGACAGCCCTCAGAGGAATTACTGAGGTAATAAATGTACTTACTAGGGCAGTGTGTGCCAGAGCAAGATAGAAATGGGCTAAGACCAGAAGAAAATTAGAACCTCAAGTGCAAGCTGAAGTTCAGTGGTCAGATGAAATTCAACCCTTTCCTCTGAGAAAAGAGTATCTGCTGGTGACTGACTGACTTGATTATCTGGGATTGGCGTGGCCAATGAGAAGAACAACAGTGTAGGATTTCTGCCATGTGTCCTGTTTTAAGCAGTAAGACATGAACATAGGATATGGTAACCAGACGGAGGATTTGGCTCTCGACATACACATTCTTTATGTACAGATTGTGCTGTTGCAACTACACCATTGCAGTGGGTCAGGGTCTGTTTGGGTGTCAGATTATTGCAGCATGCAGCTCAACATCACAGGGTGGCTAAAATCCCTTGAGACTGGCTGTGGGATATGTGGTTTGGCCCAGCATGATGCTCCTCCACATGCACTTGTGTGTTTTTTATCTCGTTCAGAATAATCTAAATTGTGAGAGGTGAGGGCACAAAATCATTCACAGTGAAACCAATATGAAATCAGAGAAGAATGATCTACTGTAGATGTCTCTGAGGCTGAAATGCAACTACAGGCCAGGTAAATTTCTCTGAAAATCTTGTGGCTGTATATGTGTTTTGGTCACTTTATCAAGGTTTATATTTTCAGTGGTTCAGTAAAGCAAGGTATGTAAAAGCAGCAGTTCCATACAATATTCTTTAACCAAAGAAAGTGAAATAAATCCTGATTTTTAAAAAAAATTAAAATATTTTTTTCCCTCTGAGCAGCATCTTATAATTGAGATCCACCTTGAACATGCCAAGGTCAGAATTCAAGACACAGAATATGCTCATGAAGCTGCCCAACAAGATACCTTTATTCAGCCAAATTGGAAAACTTGTGTGTAACTCAAAAGATCAGAATAGAGTCCTTATTGAGCAAGGTTAGGAGGGATAAAAACAATCGGCTTATATAGAGTATTTTTACTTCATAGGAATGTGGTTCTGATTGCTGAAAATGTATCCTTTGCATGAAGTACAAGCATAATCCTATGCCTACTTTGCCCTTTGAGTAAAAGTATGCTTAATAGCAATTTCAGGGGGAAAAAATCTATTTAAAGCCTGTTGAACAGAATATCCACTTATAGTGGGAAGCTATAAGTGAATAATGTTAATGGAGTTCTGTTTTGTAAAACGCATAGGACAACTAATAGAATCAAGCTCCTATAACAGTGAATGATTGAATTACATTTAAGAGAGTACCTAATTTATGACCTTTAAAGATAGTTTTAGAGCTGTCTGTTTTTGTAAATCCTAGACCACCTTCATACAAAAGTTTTTTAGGAATCTCATCTCTCACTTTATATTATGGTCAGAGGACCTTTTGTGATATTGTACGTCAGTAGTTCCATTAAAACATTTAAGTAGGTTAATTACTGAAAGGAAAAAAAATGCTTTCTAAAGAAAATTATTATGTCTGTTTATTGGTATGGGAGAAGTTCTTAGTCTGGGAGTAAATTTTGAACAATAGTGATGAACAATGACCAGACCTAGGACCTCCTCAGAAAAAGGAATTAAACCCTATAAATGTAAATACCAATTATTGAGTGTTTTTTTCCCAAAAACAGTAGTTCTTTAAAAAGGAGAAGTTTGTGCATAACTTCCACCAATCACTGGCATATTATCTACAGGAACATGAAGTTTTATACTTCTATCATTTTTTTCCTCCCATTTATTTTTACACTATGTGTTTATTTTATTGCTGTGAAACTCTGATTCAGTGTTATCTTGTGCAAAGGAAACCCTCAGTTTTAGTGCACACTTCATTAAAACTGTTTGTACTTTTATCAGTTTTAAAGAGGTCGCTCTTGCAGAGTTTTGCTGCTGGTTTTGCTTTGCACTGTTTGAGAAAGTAAAGTGAATTTGAGAGCCCTTCCACGTAGCAATGGGTTTTATATAGATATATTCCATGTAGGAATACCCTTCTATAACTTTTAAGTTTTACATCATTCCTTAAAACATTCTACGATTTTGTTAGCTTTTGTGCTGGAGGGTTATGCCTGCTGTGGTGTCATTCATTGCTCATCCTAAAGGAAGGCAGAGAACAAAGGTGGAATAAGCTCTGCTAATCTTCTGGATCAGCCAGACGTTATTCAGTGGTGTATGGGAATTTAAGGCACTGATCCTTAAGGGCAGGAGGTGCAGGAGAGGGGCTGTGAGGCTGCAAGAAGCAGTCACTTACTTGTAGCATCGCTGTTGCACAGCGCTGGTGCGTCACGCTGCCTTAAATGTGGCTTTTGCCTGCTGGGTGCAGTGGAGCTCTCCATGGAGCATCGCGTTTCCAGAGAGCTACAAATGGAATGGGCTAGTTTAAGAGTGTAATAATTTGATTTTTTTTTTTTTTAAGATCAATTTAGCAGGAAATACCCCAGCACGCTATAGGTCTTGCCTGTTCACTACGAAAGCTCTGTGCTGTAGCTCTGAGTTCCTATTGAGGTAACCTCATAATCCTTGCCAGAAGGGCTGGACTGCATGTGTATAGCTAAGGAACAGACTAGAAAAGGCTATGAGATTTCTGTCATTGATCCCAGTTACGGTTCTGTACTTTATAACATAAAGTAAAAAATGTATTGTTTTGCAGAGAAGCTCCATTATAGGTCAGCCCTTTTCTTAACCAGCCACTTGAGAGTGGCCCCACTTGACTCCCAACACAATTTACTCTGACCATTAGTTAAGGACTGTTTCTGCTCTGTCTGTGGTGTTCCCAGCTCCATATGGTGGTAGCTTAAGGCTGATCTAAGAGTAAACAAGAAGTACAGGGTTTTGGTCACACAAAGGTATGGGGCTCAATCTGTAAAATTAAAGAAGAGATTAAGTACAGGGAAGTACTCTGTCTTGATTGTACACCAAATATGCCAGGAATCAGAGATTAGGTCTCACCTCTTTTTGTTGTACTTGTTGGTTCATTATGATACCTTCTCCAAAGTAAAACTCTTTTTTGGAGAATTTTTTGCTACTTTATTGCTGCTTTTCTGAAAATGAAATTCCTGCTCTATACTGTATGTTCAGTATTTGCAACAAGGAGAGATTCTGGCTTTGCCCCAAACCACTTACAATCTTGATACTTTTACAGTGAACATCTCTGGAGCAGTGAGGAAGATTTTTTGGAGGATAAGAGGGAATGTCAGGCTAAAGCACCGTAAATACTTTATAGTCCTCAGATACTTGTCCTGTGACAGTTTCCAGTGCTTCCAGTTTCTTCTTACCACCCCTATTTTCAGCTATCAGTTACAGAATCATGACTTAATATTGCTAATTGCATAGTAAACAGAATAATATTGTTTGCCCCAAGACAGATTACCATTTCTCATTACAGAATTCACAGAGACCACAAATCATTGATACCATCTCCACCAGTTATAATAAAGTTTATCTTCAATCTGATAAAAAGCATGTACTGAATAATAACTGTTGCTCTTATTGTAAGTGGTTTAAAAACATGCTTTTTAAAAGCTGGGTAGCTCATTGGAGTTGCAATTCTGCATTTGCCCCAGCCAAGAGAGGTGAGAGCTGGGGACATAAACGGTCAGATTTCAAAGCGTGACTGTGGGTGCAGCGTGTGTGGTGGCACTTGACAACTGATGAACCTCTTGCTGTTATCACAGTCAACTAACACAGTCAGTCCCACTTTTCCTGCATTTATCTGTATTTTGTACTTGAACCCGTTGTTCAGTGTGTTTCAGATTTGCTTCTTTAGCTTATTCATAGGGAATTAAAGTGCACTAGGTGCTGTGAGAAGGTTCATCTCCTCAGTTCAAATTGTAGCGGTCCTTGGTGGTGTGAAGGTTTCTGCCTCAGTCTCCAAGATGAGTACTTGCACCTGCAGCAGTGCAAGGACAGACACTAAGTCCTGACTGAAAACTGCCTGAAAAAACAGGTTCATTTTACTTGTCTCCCACCACTACTTATGCACACTCATAGATGAAGAAGTAGTAATTTAGGATGACACAAACCACCAAAATCCATAAAGGGAATACCATGGCAGAAGTATGGATACTATAATGCTTTTCAGCTATTTTACAAAGGTGGAAATCTTCCAGTAGTGCTTTTTCAGTCTGCCCTGGTGAATTTAGATACTCCTTGGGGAGGTTAATCTTTTAACCCTAAAAGTTTTTATGTCATATGTGCTAAGATGGAAGCATTTGCATCGTGTGTCATTAACAACAAGATTGGCCCAAATGTTAGCTGTTACAGCTGAATTGTTCATTTTGCTACCTGTTTTCACTGAGATTAGCCTCAGCCAGGAAGTTCATCTCTAAACACAAACTTTCTCACAGCCTAGCTCTGCTTCTGACTCAGGAAAGGGCTAGTTTGGTGAGAAGTCCTAAAATTTGGAGCCAGTTTTAAAGTTTGGGGACTTCATAAGGCAACTGAAAACACTGTGCAAGTCCATCAGGGCTTGGATCGGGGTGTATGAAGTTGTGATTGAATCAGGTTCTAGTGTAATTCTGTGGGGAAGCAGGGATTCAGAAGGATTCTTTCAAAGTTGAACCCCAAACTCATTAAAATATTACAATAAAGTAATTAATGCACATGGCCACTAGACACTCTTAAAATGTAAATTTCACAGCTGTAAGAAATTAGATTTGTTTAAAAATAACAGAAGGCTCAAGTACAAATTATGGAGTAAAAGCCTATAAAATTTCAAACTTGGTTTTAAGGCACAGGTTTTTGGTTTTTTTTTAACCAGCTCGTTTACTTCAGACTAGCATTCGGAAACTGTTTGCCTTTTGCCTCTGAAGTTGTAGTTAGGTATCAGTGCAGAACTGACTAGTTGGGAAGTTTTCTTATCAGAAGGTTGGACTTGGAGAACAAGGCAAATTTTGCAAGGAATCTGTGCCTCCTCTGAACCCCCTCTGGTGTTCAGGAGGTGCTGGGCTTGCAGCTACAGGCACAGAGTCGTGAAGTTCCCCGAGTGCCCGTGTGAGTTGTTTGCACAGCTGGGAGGACAGGTAGTTCTCAGCTGACACACAATATTGACAGTTGTTGGGAGCACCACTTTTTCACTGTACATGTGTTTTGGCTGGCACAAGCATAACTTGACCTCTGGGAACCACTCAAATTGGTGAATGGCCTTGAATCAGTCGGTGCCACAGAGGCCAAGAAAATTAAAGTTGCTTCAGAAGCAATGGAGCAAGGGATGTGGCATGTATCTTTTCAGTGCAGAGGCCTAATTCCAGATTCTCCAGCACGTCCTCACTCATTGGTGTTTACAAACATGGGCCTGACTATAATGCAAGAAAAGAGTTTGACTAACAAATGTTCACCAGTGTATTTCAGTCCGTTTACATTTGAAACAACGCTGAAATACAGGGCTCCACCATGGCTTCTTGGCACACCAACTCCAGCAGAGTACTGAAATGGTTGAAGGAAGGAATTCCAGTCAGAATATGTTCCAGATGAATCCTGTTGGAGATCCATTTCTAAATGTATGCTACGTGCCTAACTATTAAAAAGTTCAGATTATGACCCCTCTAATGTTATTTTAATGCTAGTTTTTAAAATGTAATTATAAATCAAATTGCATTTGAGATCTGAAGCTGACAGTAGTGAGCTGGAACACTCTACAAGCTGCTTTAAAAATAACCCCTCTCAAACTTTATTACTGGTTTCAGAAAGAGAAGTACAAGTGGACTGGCCAGATTCATCCACACTGTTCCCATCAGCAGACAGGACAACTTGCTAAGTGTCTTCTGGTTTACAGAGACATAACATGGGACTTTTATCTTTACCTGGAAATTGCATTTCTGAGTTTCTTTCCTGGAGCTTAAGCAGAAGATACAAGCTCATTTAAATTGTATTTCCGCCTTTCTTTTCTCATTCTTTACCATAATGAGTTTCTCTGAAGATTAGGATTTCTAAAACTTGTACAATAGGCAAAAAGTTGGCAAGTGCAAAATTTTGGGGCAACACAAGCAATCATAAAGAAGAAATGCACTTAGCGACTGTTGTGTTGGTCAGTGGTCTCTGTATAAACATATTCAAAAAAAATGGCTGGAAAAGATACCAGAAGGACACAGCTGAGAGGATGGAAGCATTCAGTGGGGTTGAAATGTTCTGTTCAAATAATGGCTGTAATGATTTTGGTAACTTCATATTTCTTTCCCCACCCTTTTTATTTCCCTTAATAAATGTAAATGTTTGCATTAGATACTCCTGTAACTTTCCTAAAAATTAACTAATCCGCAAAGTGCATTAGAAAATATAGGCTTTGAATTTCCATTTACATAGGTGTAGTTTAAGGGGGAGGGAGGGAGGAATCACTGGGTAGGTAGATCTGAACAAACAAGTCATAGTATCTCCTTAGGTACATTTTGGGTTTTTTCTTTTCTTGTGAATGTGGAAAGTATATATTCAGTATTTACTTATGAAATTCTTCAGCGAATAATGCATTTTAAAAATCTTTATTTGTAGAGTTTTTTGTTTAGATTATTTATAAATTTATAGTCATAGCTGGTTACCTAAATCATGTTATTTCTTCTGTTCCCTGATTGCATGAGTTACGTATTTACTTGATTCAATACACAATGTAAATTGTGAGTGTTTCAGCTGAACATACATCTCAGAATTTTTGTTGGGTTGCTCAGTTACATAAATCAGCCAGTTAGAAGAGGGAGGGGATGTACCACATGATCTACTTAAGCAGCTAATACTTTAAAATTTTGAGATTATATATCTAGAAGTATACATTTTGACCACAGTACGTAGATTATATAAATTGAGTGATATTATTTCTATTCCCTGATTAAGGGTTGATGCTGTTACATCTACAAAATGAATGTCAATTCAAACTTCAATTTGAAATTTGAAGTCAATGAATATTTAAGCATTCATTCTAGATGTTGACTGTGAAGACATGCTAATATTGGTACAGCACATATGCTCCAAATTTTGCAGACAGACAAAACCAGAAAGTAGTTACGTGTTCCTAATGCTGTTAACTCAAAATTTTACTTTGAATTACAATGTTTTATAATATTTACTCAGGTCTCATTTTTTCCCTGTTTTGCAGATGGAGAAACCGAGGCAAAGAGGTTAAAGGATCTCTCCTGAGCCACAGAGTGTGTTGATGTCTGTTCCCACATGTGCACAGACTACTAGACTTCACTGCCCTGGCTGCAGCAGGTAAGACAGATTGTACATACAATGTGATCAATTCTCAAGTTGACTTAAATATTTCCTAGAAAGGTGAGAGACTCTTAAATATCTAAGATCTATATGCTGTTTGGATCCCTGAAAATCATGTGAAACGGACTATTTTCTATTGCAGACGTAGAAAAATCATGGATGTAAAGAGGTGTTAACGAATAGCTAAAATGTATCTGTTCATTAAACAAACATCCTTTTTCCTGACAGTTGTTAAACAGCTGGTGTGGTGGGTTGAAGGCCTTTTTCTTTTCCATCCTCAAATAATAAATACTCTTCAAGGGAAGGACACCTAATACCTGTGACTTAAGATGTTTTTTTATGGGATGTACTGTGGTGCCA
>NW_020897783.1:872546-875046 GCF_003984885.1 Neopelma chrysocephalum
AATCCTGCTCACTTTCTCTTAATACTCTGTTTTCAAGATAAATACATTTAGATGTTTTCATGTAGAGGAATGTCTTCAGAGCATAGTTTTGGAACATTAAAAAAAAAAAAAGTCCCCAAAAATGCATTAATCACAAACAATAACTCCTTTTAACTTTTGTAACTGCTCAGAAGTGAAGTATGAAATAGTCTGTGTGTGGGCCACAAATGTTGGGAATGCAAACATTTCACAATAAACATGTTTAAATGAAAGTACTTGGCTAGATATACTGGAAGATAGTACATGTTGGGTTAATTAATGCATACTCCATAAAAATAAACCTCACTTTCAAGATCTGACCAATAAAAATCATTAGTATATTTGGATCAGATGTGCTGATGGATGATTTTTATGTATACATTAAAGGTTTGTAAAGCGAATTGTCCTTGAAAAACCTAGGAACAGATTTCAATTTAAAGTCAAAATGACCCATTACATCTACTCTTTGTGTTTTCCTGTAGCGATATGATGAATTATTTCAGTTTTATCTTCTATACCTGCAATTGATTTACTATTGAGGGGTTTAAATTTATCATTTTAAATGTGCAAATCAGAGCTACATAGCTAGAAACTGTTCACTTTCATAGAAATTGTTTGTCTGTAGAATGCAGTATCTGATTCTAGGCATAAGCAAATTACTATACCACATTATTTTTTCTTCAAAAAACTTGCAGATCTTAAATTGAATCATTTTAGTACATACATAAAATAGTATTTTACATTAAAAATCATATCATAGTCTTAGGGAAGTCATACTTATAAACAAATAGGTGAACTGGCTTTGCATTGTATTGTGTTGTTGAGCCAGTTAGAAATAATGAAGCAAACTGAGATTGTCTTTCATGTTGAATACTGTCTTTCTCCAAAGCTGGTCTCATTAAAGACAACGTGGTGATCCGTATTCTGACAGATGTCAGAATATAACCTGGCTAATTTACTAAATTTGTGGTTGCTTTGTAGGAAAGCCCTACTCTGCACCCTTAGTGTAGGAGTTTGTATGAGCAGAATTAAATAGAATTGACCCAGGGACTGTTTTCTAAAAACAAGATGGATGTATTTTACTTTTTACCCCAGTATCTGGAAAATATACAAAATAAGATGTCTGACAGGTCAAGCCTCAAAGCCAAACATAATAAAAACAGAACAAAAATTTAATTCACTGTTAAGAAAAAAAAAATTAAACCCTTCCCCTATGTTTTTCAGCAGCAAAATTTTTATTAATTTTAACAGCAGCAGTAGGTATGAGAGCATCTGTGCAAAAGCATCTTCCTATCTCTGGACTTAAATTGACTTCATTAAAGACCAGAGACCTAATAATGTAATTTTATCATATTTTTTCCGTAGCGTTCACAAAGTCGCTATTCTTGCACATGAGAAGAAACCGCCTTTGCTCCAATACCTTCATACAACATTATCCTGATCCTTCACTGCATAAAGTTTTTGTTGTTCTGCATATTAAGTCAACCACTAGTTACTAGTTTTTTGTGAGCATTATAGAGGATTTAGAGGTGAGGGTGGTAATCCTGTGTTCAAGTTGGGCAGGTTTCTGTGGAAAGTAGGTTGCACGGAAGGTGGCTGCAGAAGTCAAGACTGAAGAAGCTAATGGAGGGAGTGAAAACGTCTGTCTGATGAGTAGATAAAAAAGGAAAGGATCTGGCAACGTGCTAGCAGACAAAGACAAGAAAGCTTGGCACAGCTGAAGAGGGAAGAACTAGTAAGAGAAAGGGGGTTGACAAGTTTCTAGTATTGACAGGAAACATGATCTGCACAGCTGTATCTGTGACTAACTTAAAACTGGCAGGACATTCTTTAGATGATTACATCTATCAAACTGCTCTTTAAAGAAAGAATAAATATTTTACCAAAATGGAGGGGGGAGAGGGGAAAGGCTTAGAGCTGCTTTAATAAACTATTAGAAAACTCTTTTGAAGCCAGTGCCTTAGAAGGCAGTGACTTCTGATGCCTAGAAACTTAGTTCCAGGAGGGGAGCCCCTGATAATGGAGGCAAATAGTGGGCAGGAGGCTGCAGCTTGTACTTTAAATACCTTGGAAGATAACATCTAGCTAGACTGTGAGCTTCTAATTCGCATCTAATTAATAGGGCATAGGGGAAAAAGGCATCTCCCAGTCAGCTGATGGACACAGAAGACGCATCGCACGCGTTGCTCCTTGGACTGCTTGGTTTTATGCAGCATGTTTTTGTAGCACTGACTGTGCTGCAGCCATCACTCTTGCTGCAGTCGGCCTAGCTATCCGAGACCAAGTTTAAAGACAGTAATACGAGTGCTCCTGACAAATGTGGTAACCTGGAAGCCAGTGTGTGACGTTTATTCTGCCGAGATCAACAGTGCTGTACAGCACTGCTGCACGTGCCTTAGTTTGCTATTTATTTCAAAGTGGTTGGGATACTCTTGGTGGGAAGTCTAGAGTTAGAAGAAATTGTGAAGTCTCAGTTGGCACA
>NW_020897783.1:880046-882546 GCF_003984885.1 Neopelma chrysocephalum
TGTTTAGTTCCCTGCAGCATATAAAACTGGTGATTTTGACTGCAGAGCTGCTTGGACTGGAAATCACAACAGTTGCCAGTAAGGTTTAGAAAGTGTGTGCCAGGCAAGGGAATCACTGTTCAATGTATTTACCCTCTGGGGAGGTAAAACACAGATGGGGGAGTTAGGAGTCTTCTAACATTTAGCTGATACATTAGTGGGTAGCAATTCTGCTTCAGGGATGTTCAAAGTAGTTCATCTACCAGTTGGGAATCATTATGGGCACTAGTACTGAGGATTAGATATGATAGAACAATAAGGGATTGTGAAAGTATCACTATCCTCCCCCCTTCCCACAGACAAATGTTTCATAGTCCTGTGTACCCTTTTGCAGCTCTGTTTGTCTTTTGAAAATTGTAGTTCTGGATTAATCAGATGTTTTCATCATACATACTAAGCACCTATCTTAAAGTAGGATTCAACTGTCGTGGACAAATATGACCTGGTAATATGTATTTTGACCAAAATTATGTAAAATATCTTCTCTGCATAAAAAGTAGTACTGTTACAATGTATATTCTCACCAGTTAGTTGGAGTGAAAATAGCTTGCTAAAGCATTTGCATTTGTATTTCAGTACTGGGTAAGCAAATGCAACATTAGCTCTCTGGGATTGTTTTTACACTGTGATATGCTAGGCTGTGCTTAAAACCTGTAAATTCATGATGGAGGAAGGGTGATCACACTTTAGGGAAAGGAAAAGCTTGGTCAAAAATGAGGAGAAATCAACTCAGTGTCTGTTGAGTTATGCTTAGCTGTTATCACCTGATTACTTTTACCCTAGCAATCTCACCTGATCATACATTAATTTTTTCCTGTTTTTTTCCCTATTGTCTTGAAGTTAAAACATTTTCCAAAATGTACAAACAAACAGCTAATTTCATTGCACTTCTGTCTGCACCCATTGAAATAAAATATGATTAGCTAGCTGAAAATGTGTAACTTTTCAATCAGTAGTTAATTCAGTCCCAGAACTATATTCATATAGGTTTGAAACAAAATTGACCTTCTTGTTTATGTAATGTGTACATACAATAGGTGCCTGATTCAGTAACAAGCTACTCAACAATGTAGATTTTCTGAGACCCAGGAATAGAAGCAAAATCTAGTATTCTTCTGAATAGAGCCATCACCTGTGCACTGCTAATGCTCTGAGGTTTCTGCTTTTGGAAGGGAAAAAATCAGTACAGGAGACAAATTCCTCCCGTTCTACAGAAGACAAACTTCTTGTGGTCCATTGTAGAGCAGCTGAATGGAGAGCAGCAGGAACAGGGAGGGGGGAGGCCCCTTCTCAGGGCTGTCTGGTGTCATTCCCCATGGCTGCTGTTGTCATTTTCAGTGTAGGAAGTTTTGTGGCTTTACCCCAGAATGGGCACTAGAAAATACAGGTGGCAGTGGAACCTTTGGGCTCTGCACCCACTGATGCACCAGAAATGTGTGCTGGGTGAGATTTCACTTTGCATGGTGGGCATGCACCTTTTTCTTCTCTGCATTTCAGAGCTGTGGCTGAAGGTGACTCCTTATGGGTATTTCTCTCACTGGCAGTGGCAGAAATGGAGTAGGGATTATCTTTAGTGCTCTTTAGAGCCCTGTCTGGAGGCCCAGTCAGGATGGTGCTGGATATGCACAGCTCTCACTGACAGCTGTGTGAGCTGAAGTTGTTCTGCACCTCACAGTGTGAAGAACCTCAGGATACGTGGAGGCTTTGGCTTTGCTCTGAAGTTTCTGAGGCTATTCTGTGGTATGTTGAATACTCACTTGTGTCTTCAAACTGGAAAGGTTTGATGATGGAGTGAAACAACTAGAAATCCATGGGTATTAATTCAACTCTGGATGGAATTTCCTATTACCTGCATGTGTATTTCATTTTGGTAAAACTTCAGTCTTTTTTCTCCTAGTTTCAAAAAAACCCTTTTGTCTTTAACTTAGCATATATTTCTTTACTTAACTGTGTTGTAGGAAGCTGAATTTTGCTCTTCAGAAATGTCTCAAATTAGTGAAAATACCACTATTGTTTTAATTCAGTATTTACAACATGTTAGTAACTGTTAACATGCCATTAACAAATACACTGACTTGCACACCTGCATTTTCATGGTATGTGTGTGGGGAGGAGAAGCAGTGGTTCACTGTTCCAAGGTGTGAGCACTGTAAATCGAGAGAATGGTGTCTTGTTGACTCTGCACCCAGATGGAGATGGACTTGAAACAATAGTGCTGACAGAGGTGTGAATCCTCTCACCTCATCTTAATGGGGTGTTAAATTAAAAACTTAGTTATGACCATGTAAACGTTGTTGTTAAGACAGTTGTCCACAGCACACAAACCTAACATGAGTCATTGAACACATACATTTTACAGTATATTAAAATATTTATATTGTTAATGTGTAATATAATAGAACCTACTGGATTTATTTCTAAAATTTGGAAATGCATTCTGTCTTTTAAATTACTACTTAAG
>NW_020897783.1:887546-930046 GCF_003984885.1 Neopelma chrysocephalum
GTAAGGAGGACTAGATGGAATAAAGCTTAGATTATTGTTGCTCCATTTCACTCTGGTAAAAGTGCTACTGGGGAGAACACAGGATCCTGGCTGTCCGTGTTCCATTAGGTTTGTATTTAATTATGGTTCTTCCTTTTTCTCCAGGCACTCTCCAGCTTCCTGGACCACACACTACAATGTTTATCTGGTCACTGTTTTTTTCAGTCCTGCTGAGCACCCTCAATTCCACCTAAAGTGAATGGGAATTGCTGAAGCTCAGCACTATCTAAATAAAGGCCCCTATTATCGATGTCACTGTTTGAGATAATAACTTGTGCCATGCATAAAGAGTGAAATCACTGTGCTTTTTTAATTCCTTCGTATGAGATTTTGCTACTCTTTACTTTTCTCTACTGCTCAGTGGTCCAGCTAGATAGCATGGCTTTTGAAATAGGCAATGCCTTCTCTAATTAGGCACCATTGCAGTTACTGATGGATTCAGACAATTTTGTGTTCAAAGTTAATGAATGTTGGCTTTGATCAGCCTCTGACTGTGATTGGTAGTGGTAGTTTTATCCATGCAAGTCACCCAAACCTCTTGGTTATACAGAACTGAGCTAACAGCCTTATAGAAAAAAAAAAAAACAGTAAGTGAGCCATTGTCAGAATGTACCATGTGCAAGAAACCCAGCCCACCTGACTCCTAAGAGAGATGCATGGAAAGGATAGCAAACCCCAGGTGTTTAATTTGAATCTTAAGTATGTGGTCAAAGGTGGTGCTGCAAAAGCTGTATATTCTGTGGGGTTCAATCCAGGTGTCTTCTTCCTGCAAATCCACTTGGCTTCCCAGCCTGGCTCTACTACCCCATCACTGTGAGTGATGTTCTAGGAAAGAAAAAGAGGTGTCAAGCTCAAGTAATCAGGCTGCCTTTAATGATCTGTGCAGCTGTCTCTGTCTCCTCTCTGAACAGCTTCTAGATTAGATGCAAGGTGTGTGTGTCTGTCCCACACCTCTCCACGCTGCTCTCTCCGTGATGCACAATCACTGCATCAGAGCTCACGGGGAGGAAGCTGAACCTGTGTGACCATTCTACTGGTGCCTTCCCCACAGGGTTTTTGATGAATTTGCATTAGGTGATTATCCCCTCATGCATGTCTTGGAAAGGCAGGTAACTCCACATTGTCAGTTTTCCATCTGTAGCATGTGGATAATGATACTTTTCTGCCTCACATGGGTGTTGTGAGCACTAATTAGTTAATGTCTTTTCAGCACTTTTATCATACAAATACTAAGCAGTTATTGCTATAATTATTATTTCTTATTATTTTGTTGTTCTTCAAATAAGGGATTTTGAGCACTCAGCTATGTCTGAGTGTTTAAAAGTATAACTTCATATACATTAAGTGACTGTGTTATGGTAATGCCAGTTGGTTGCTTTAGAAGGCTGATCTGTGTTTTATGCTTGGCAATTCACAAATCCACCCCAACTGAAGCAGTGTTTTCTTTCTGGAGCAACAAGACCATGCCACCAAACCCCAAAAACCAGTGTCTGTAGTATAATAAGGCATGACACGGTCTACATTAGTTGATTAATATTGTGTGCTTTGGGTGTGCTGTGAGCACTGGAAAAACCTCAGTTGGCTAGAGGGAATGTGGCTTTGGACATCAGTGGCTGAACTACAGGTGTGTCAGTTCAGCAATGTGGTATTTCTGAGTTTGTGCCAAAATCACTGGACTTCTGCAGGGTTTTTCAGTTCTCTCAGACCCTAAATTTAAGTAAAACTCTAAAGAAAAAAAACAACTAAACAACTTAAGCAGAACTTATCAAAGAAAAGATGAAACCATCACATACCTTATGTGTGGAAAGCATGTGCCTACAAGAGTCATCAAGGGGATGGTGAACCCTGTTGGAATAATGCTTCCTCAGCTACAGAATCCAGCTCCAAGATTCTCTTGGCCTTGGGATTTTCTAAGACCAAGGGAATTCCTTGTTGTCCATATGACATAATTTTTAAGCCTGAAAATCCTGTTTTTTGCACAAATAATTGAAACACAACCTTTTTTGTTGTTGGTTTGGTTTGTTTTTTTTTCTCAGAGAAGGGGAGTTCTGATGTACGAAAGCTTCTTCTGGCAGATCAAGGGCCCAGCTTCTGTAGCAGTCTTCCTTTTTCTGGACTACTGTGTGGAAGCTTTTCCATACAGTCTGAGGACAATATAGAAGGCTAATGGCATGAAGGATTCAATTTCCCAGGTGGAAGGCACGGGCATGGGAATGAAATTCTTATTATGTACAGCCAGTTGGAGTTGGATGCAGAACAAAGCAGATCTCTGGCAGGCATATGAAGAACTGATTGATGATGGAGCACTGTGAGAGGAAGGACTAGAGGCTGGCAGGTAGGGATGGGTGGGTTGGGAACTATGGGAAGCTGCAAATCATCACCTTCTGGTGCACGAAGACCAGGAAAAAGGAATGCAGCTCAAGTCTTAAGCCACCTTTTTTTCTTGGAGCCTCTTAAGGATCCATGAAAGCATGGCTGTAATTGGATTAGAGTTTGTGTGGAGGCACAGAGCCCCTGTACAGATGTCCTTGACTTGCTGTCTGCTTCCTTTGTGGAGCAGCTAGGAATTTTGCTGGTGAGGAGAGGGTCCTGGTGTTAGGCTGTAGCTGGAGAGTGTGCTTTCCAGAGGGGCTCCTCAGTGCCACATCACAGCTGGTTTCCTGCTCCATGACCACAGGTACAGCTGAAGTCACCAGCTCCTCCCAGACCAGACTCACAGCCATGTGCTGACACAGGGCAGGGGGACATGGGGACCTTGGGCATGAGCAAGGTGTGGAGGTGATGTTTTGGAGAGGGGTAGACTGGGTTTCATTAGGATTGGCTGGATAGGGCTGCTGGGTTAGTGCTCTCAGCAGAAGGCAACTGCTGCCCTGCTCAGTTGGATGGATCACATTGGGATTTCTTTTGTTTCCAGCCTTCCCCATGGGATTTTCCATGGGCAAGGTATGATCTCCTCCATACAACAAGCTGTCAGCCTTGTGACAGCTATATAGTGCCTGGACTGGTTTGTCTGCAAGTGAGGATTTTCAAGCCAAGTCTGTTTTTTACTGAGGATTGTCTGGGAGTGACTATGAAAACAGGAATAGCCTTTTTTGAGGGTTATTTTGAATATGGCTGTGTTTGTAGAGTGAGGATGCTGTATATTACGTAGATAAATAATGTAGGAGAGTTTTGCAGCTCCTACATAAGCTGGCATTGGTTTTCTTGCAGCGTTGGAGTTGGTGTTAAAAATCCTTAGGCTTTAGTAAATTTGTCTCTAAAACCGATCTAAAACCTACAATTAGGATGGGAACACTTTTGAGTTAAATGCCTGATTAAATACAGAGAGGATATATATTTTTGAAAAGTGACAACTGTTTTGGTTTTTTTTTTTGTGGTTGCCTTACATACTCACTCCTGTATTTTATGGTTTGCACCTGAAGTTACTTATGCACTATGCCCAGCAGCTATATGCATATCCATTTATGTGACCTTGTAATCACTTTATTAGTGTTTTAGTGCCTTGTTGCTGTTATTTGTATCAGCCTAAGCCACAAGAAGTTAATTTCAGTAGAATTTCGTAAAATAAAATTGAAAGAAGTAGTTCACCAAAAGTTATGAAGCAATGGGTGCATTCAGTCATGGCAGTTTTTTTTCCTAAATTCAAGGAAGTCACAATGTAAGCTCTAGTGTTTTGTTAGTTTTGTTGGTTTTTTCTATTTTATTTTTGTTAAGTGTTAATTTTACAATTATTTTTTATAATGTGTTTCCAGAAAGACAAGGTTTATAGAGATGTTACAGTAAACCAGCAGACATCTCTACAGGGAAACAAATGCTACATTTGAGAGGAAACAAATCCTTTTTCTGGTCCCAAAATCTTGTCTGTGTGTTTGCATTTGTTTTTTTTTTTTTTTCCCCCACAATGATATTGGCTGGTCTGGTAAAAGCTATTACATCTCTGTATAACACTTCTCATTCTCAGAATAGACTATCACAGTTCCAACAACGCACCTATTACATACTGTAAACAATTTTATTTAATTGATGTCAGAATTAAATGCTTTAAAAAAAAAAAAGCATGAGTGGATTATCTGGAGAGAAGTTTTTAGTACCTATGATTGTAACACGCAAAACTTATTAAGAGGCCATTGTCAATACTTAATTTTGTGACTGTGACTAGGTGTTGCTTTGTTGTGGTAAATAAGCATGAATAAAAAGCCAACTTTCCAATGCATTCCCAACTGATAGGCTTAAGATAGTGTGCCTGTATCATAAAATAACAGATCATCCTGTTGGAAAACAAAACAGAACTCCATTAATTGTATCTTCTTATAATGTTTTTACGGTTTTAGGAAGGGACAAATCCCAAGGTGTCATCCATGAACATAGCTGAAGTAATAGTGGCCCACTTTTAGCTTGAGCAAGAAACTGTAATAGACTGGGCTGCTGTTATAGAAAGTTTATTGTTATTGGTGCATAAACTAGCTGGGGGCTTAAACACAGAGCAGCTGGGTAATTTAGCTAGCTCCTGGATCCAGTTAAAAAAATCTATGTTCTGCCCACAGTAGGGGAATGGTCATAGCTGAGAAACTACTGTATATTAGATTGTACCACACCTGTGGCGTGTTCACCATTGTAAGCTGTGTAGGCTGTAGAAAACGTTAAATCCCCTCATTACTGCCTTACATAAGACAGACACTTCAAGCACTTCCACGTTTATCTGAGATTACCAAGTTAAACTCATTAAAAAGCAACTAGGGCTTGTTCACTCAATTGGATGTTTTCAGGATATTGGTGTGCGTTGTGATTAACAACAGTATGTCTTTGATTAGGGAGATGACATTTTTGGGAAGACTTACCCTTTCTGATTTTTCTGTTCACTGGGTAAATCTGAGGTGACAGGTATGTTGTTAGCTCCCTCACCCTTTGTTGGTAAAGCTAAACTTGTGAAACTGGAACTAAAATCTTTTTTTTTTGCTTTTAATTTGAGAAAGAAATGCACCATTAACACTTGGTGTTCTAGCCAAGCTCAGGCTCTGACAGCAATTACAGACAACTGATGGAATAAATTGTTTGGAAAAGTCTTTATCATTAATGTTTCCTATTTCTTTATACCAAGTAAATGAGGGGAAGAAACTTTTGAGTTGTAACCAGGTACCAGTACATTGAACTTACCATTGATGTCCTGGTTTACTTTGGCTGCTCTTTCTTTCCCCCCCTCTTGTTTCACTTTTTCGCATTAAGTTTTGCACTTGTTGCTACTCACTAAATAAAAGCTTACTGGTTTCTTTAGAGCCATAAGTGAACTTAGCCTGGTGCGTGGTTTCACAGAAGTCACTGGGGCCAAGTTGGTGGATATCTCTGTTGATTAACATAAATGCTTTTGGGATCAGAGCTGACAGTCCTGAGCTTCTGTGGAGAAGAACTGTTCTCTTCGTTTGTACTAAGTTGTCTCCTCAGCTATGGTGCAGTGTCCCAGCTCTGAACCTGGCCAATATCAGCTAAGACATTCAGGCACTACTGTAATACAAATAAGAATATTAATGGCATTTAACTTTGCTTTTTTCATTAATCAATCAAAGAAGTCAAAGCAGCAGGCATAACTAATATTGCTTACAGTCAGATAGGGCTACATCTCTCTCATAAAAAGTGTTTCTCTGCAATATTTAACCATTGTTGGCAACAATCATCAATATTAATCCTTAACAGCAACATGATAACCAAGCTGGCAGATAAAATGGCTGTTAAAAAAGTAGGAAAAAAAGGAATAATAGGATTGTGGAATTTTAATATTCTCTAGCTATTTATTAAAAAGTGCTTATTTTGTATGTGTTTATTTCTAATAATCAACTGTAACATTACTTTGCAAAAAACTGTAATTGCTTCTTAATTTCAAATCCCAGTTCCTTTGTGCTGTATACAAAGGTAGGATATTTCTGTACTTATTGTTCACAGCACTCTGTGTAAAAAATCACGTTCATTTCAAGAAGCTGTTATGGTATTGATTCTGGTAAAGACTTCCATTAACTGACCAATCTAAATCTCATAAGTGATGTCAGGATAGTTATGCATTTGCTTGGTTCAAGTATTCAGCCATTATGTTAGAATGCAGGCAGTGTCTGAATATGGCTGTTAAATTATTTCTAAATACCGAACCAGAACAGCTTAACAGTTCTGCAGTTTGAGACTGACACAAAAATGACAATCTGCCACCTCTTTGTTTTTTAAATATTAACGTTGTATTGGGATAGTATTTTTGGAGTAAAAACCTGTGGCACGAGAGGATAAGTGACATAAACAAAGGCAGCTGGGCTGCATGAAATAATGGAACAATAAGGCCCTTACAGCCGTTCTCATCACTCCAGTATGTTAATTAGCATTCTGTTGTGGCCGCAACACTGAAAACATGTAATCTGTATTGGTGTACTGTACAGCTGTGAACACACATTCTTTTTTGTTAGTCCCTAGAGTTAGCCTTGCCATTGGCATATGTGTGTGGGCCAAAAGTCAAACCAGCACCACTAAAATGCCACGCTATAGAAGCAAAAGAGATTTTCGTTTATTTATTCCCATCGTAACCTGTGATGTAATCTGGCTACACAGCTTCTGTCTGTCTGATTCTTTTGCCATCTTGCACGTGTATATGTTGTGTGTGTGTGTGTGTGTACGTTGTGAGCCTGTCTCTCTGTGTGTGTGCAAAACAGTGTGTGTACATGTGGCCAAACTAATCATCTGAAATAAGTGATTTAGGAAGATAAAATCTGCTATAAATAAATAACAGCTTTTTCCTCAGTAGAACAGTTTAAAAAGTCCACCAGGAAGGACATTACAGCTATATTTTCTTTTTCATGAGTAAAGCGAGTTTGATATTTTTATTCATCATTTTCTTAAAGAAAAATAGTTCAGAAATCATCAGGGCTTAAGTGAATTCAGCAGCACAGACATGGAACACTTACATTTTTTAAAAATTCCAATACATATATATAAAAAAACACCCAGCGAAAGCAAACCACAAGAGAGGAAGAAAAAGTTTGCCATTTATACACACTTTTAAAAAAGAGATAATAGTAAAGTCAAGATCTCAGCTCACCATGCCCACATTAAACTTAGCTGGCCAAGGGCTGTAGGAAACCACCTGATTTGGTGAGATGAAAATCATCCCTCATTTGAGGGGACTGGTATTTCTTTGTACTGCTCCTGTAATTCAAAAGCATGTTGATCTCTTCTAACATACAGGTATTTACCTAGTAAAGAAGCCTACCTTTTGGATCATAAATTGGATTTAAAATTAAGAAATCATATTTCTAGTATTTCCTCCTAAATGTACATTTGTGCAGTGAATAGTCACTTGTCAAACCTGTTTGCTGGTCTCCATTTGTTACCTCATTGTGATCATCTCTGTACTCAAGCACACAGAAAAAAAGAGGTAGGAAAAATTTTTCTTAGAAAATAACTTGCAGAGCTGTTGGGTGAATGCATCCTTTATCCATACTCAGATGATAAGAGTGAAGGCTTAGCTCATATTTCTGCACTAATCTACTTCAAACCTGATCTTGAAAAATTACCCTCATTGCACAAAGAAAATACAGCATTTAAGTCACCATGCTGATCAAATTTGGTTCTGCTTTTTGACTGTGGAGGGAACAAATTGTTTGGTGATTCTGTGATGTGAACCAGCGTCCACTAGGGAACTGAGTAAGTTTTTTTGGTTTTTGTTTAACCACTCTCTTTCTTTCTGAAGTAGATTGTAACTCTTATAATGAGACAGACACATTATTATAATATCGTACATGTATGAGAAGTATTGAAAGGTTAAAAAAAATAATGCTTAATACTTTATATTGCTATTGATAGCATGATTTTAGACTAGAGATACTAAATATTTAGATTGCATGCTTGCATTACTGTTTTTATGGAAATAAAAATCAGGAATGCTGCTTTAAAAATTAAATTTCTACAGAAATAAAATACAGGCTGTCAAAAAGAGAATAAGAACAACAACAAAAATGTTAGTAGCTGTCTCTGAATTTGTCTTTATAGTGGTAGAAGTATATAATTAATAGAAGAATTTTATCTCCAGATGTGGCTATACTATAATAGAGCCTTATAAATGCTACAGAAAGAAAAATTGCTTGGAACGAATGAGAACCAAATCAAGAGCACACCTGGGTTTGACAAAGATTGCATTTACTGACTGCTGTGCTATCACATTACAGAGAAAGACCAAGTCTTTGGGAGCAGCTGTAGAGAAAGGCCTGGCAAATCTGCATGCAAATAGCAGCACATTGTTAACTTAATCAGATGCCGAGGAAAAGATGTGCCAGACCATGAGGATGATCTATAAACAAGTACAGAGTCCAGAGAGATTGTGAGGGCTGGGCAGATTAAAAAGGTATACCACAAGGGTTCTGTCCTTGGGTCAGATTCTCGTCTTTTATGTAGCCTGAAGGTTACTGCCATTCGGGCTAACTTATCACACTGTTTGTTACAGCCCGGTGTAGTAAATTTGTCAAATAGTACCCGGGTTGTTCTTTGCACGGATATAAATAATTGCATATTATTTTGGGAGTTTGGTAGCTCTTTGTTCCTTGGTGGTAGAGATACGGGTATTATTTTCTGAAGGAACAGTGTGTGATTTCATAACTCTCATTAAATAATATTACAGTGTAAATGTCCCAGTGTAGTGAGATAAGAAATAGCGTGATACACCGTATAAAGAGACAAATCTTCCATTAAAAGAAAATCTTTCTTATAAACTGAAGTGCCCTGACGAAAATAGTCTTAAAGTTAAAGACACCTGCTCTTCATATAATTTATTAATATTAACGGGAATATATGTTTAAAATCTTCTCTTAGTCTAATATCATAAAAAATAAAGAAGTAATACTATTTAATCACCCACAGCTTAATAGTGCCTTAGTTGTTTACTGCCATTGCACTAATTGCTCTGTACTAATGTGTTTTTGTGTGATTTCCAGTAGTGCTAAAAGAACTGAGATCCATAACCAATTAAATATAGTGTTTTTATGTTAAAAATATATCTGCTGTAGACTAGCAAATGAACAGTGGTATTCTTTTAAAAACAAGAGAGAGTTGGCAGTTGCAAAGCTGCAGAGTAATAGGTATTTTTCATTGCATCTTTTCCATAGTGACAGTGGAGTAATCTTTGTGAATAAGCAAACTGCAGAAAGCCGAGCATTTTATATTATATTACGGGCCAGAATCTCCTCTCATACAGTTATAAATCAGGTATAACTTTATTAAAGACAGAGGATTTACACCCACCCAAAAGAGGTGGACTCAGGCCTTTTGTTTCTGCAAACGGCTCTTCTTTTTTCCAGAAATGTTAACTTTCAAAACCTGAAATACAGATCCATCGCACACAAGCTCCCGAGCGTAAATATTTCGGCATAAATATTTGCCACATGGCAAACCACGCTCAGGGCCAGCCGGGCAGGAAGTGGTTCGGGTCCCTGGCTGTATCAGAGGGAGAAATTATGTTCAGGGGCTTGTAGGAGAGGAAGCAACACCGTTTATATACTGTAGTGTACCCTGCCAGAGGGTTAATTGGGTAACATTGTTGTTGGCTCCAGAAGGAGCTCGCTGCCTGAGACAGGGCATCGCAGCGGAGACTGTGAGGGTGAGTGAGGTGAGGGGAAATTGGACATAATAGCATTAATAATAATAATTAAAGACTAAGAGTAACAAAAGAACGCATAACTAATACACCAGTCTTGCTTTTTATTACAAAATTAATATTCATATGAATGCTATCAGAGTTATTCAGTATTAAACTGGTAAGACAAAAGCCACATTGTAATATATTATACAGTATATTACAAGATGTTTGTTTCTGTGGATTTTGACCAGCTGAAAACAAATGAACAGCACTACCAAACAGTCTGTTTCCAGGTCTTCAGCCCAAGGTCTTCAATCAGCCTAGGATCCCCAAACCCAGGAGCAGGAATGCTCTTCACTTTATATGGGGGGAGGTAATGAGATCAATTAGATCCTCATCCATTGAACTGTAGACAGCTGTTGGTGCATAATAATCATCATTAGAGATGGGTGAATGTGGGATACTTGATTTGCCAGACTACCCGCAGGTATTCTAAAAATGCCAGACTTAACTCTTGAGTATTTTGAGTACTTGAGGCCAACATTTTCTCTGAAGTCTCTCCTGGGACTATTGATCATAAAAGAAGAAAAAGGTACGTCTGAGAGCAAGGAGAGCTAGAAGGCTGCCAGGCTGTTTCTCAGGGTCGGAGAAAGTTGAGCGGATAAACCCTGCCAGCTGCTCTGTAAACACCACCCTCTTCAGGGCCACATGGAGCCTGTGAGCTGCTAACCCCAGCCTTAGCAGCCAGCTCGATTCCAAACCTCAGCAGCCAGCTCCCTCTTCTCTCTTCATGATAGTTTCATGGTAGGAATTGCACCCTTTTCTAGGTTTGGGTGGATTCTCTCTCTGCCCAGCCCACAGCTCAAATGGTACCTGTTATCAGGGATCACCCCATTCTGGCTGTGTGCCAACACACCAGTTTATGTGTTATGAAGTTAGTCTGATTTTGACATTGCTTTTTGGAGGAGGGTAATGTAGCCTTACCACTATTGCAGTTGGAGCCTTTAAACCACCAATAGGATTCATGAGCACCACTAGCAGGGTCCAGAATATGCAGTCACTGCATTGTTTGTGGTTAATAATTACAGACTTTTCTTTGAATCCTCAAACACTACAAGCATTTATTTAGATTTAGATGTTAAAAACATTATAAAACCCTCCTATCTGGTGCTGTTATTCACATGCATTGTTGCAGCTCCATACATTCTGCACTTTTAACCTCTATAATAATTCTTCTAATTGAGTCCTTTTTTGAGGCAGTGGGTGCTGCCACTCCGGTAAATATGATATGTAGTGCTGCTGTTTAGTTTTGATTTGGTAGTGTAAGTAAAGAGAGGGTATAGACATGAGCAACAGATTTAGCCCTGATTTTGAAAATAATATTTAGGTATCCTGCAAGTTGGTGTGAGGATTGATTTGTTAATGTTTGTGCAACACTCTGAATATATAAAGTGCCGTATAAGTGTTTTGTAGTATTAAGTCCCCATGCATCACTTATGTACGCTCAATATCTGTGCAGGCTGTGGGTTTTGCTCTTATGGACTAGTTGAGCTTAGAAAGGAAGAAAAGGAAACAGATATTATGGTTCCAGCAACTGGCGAAATGAAGCAACTGGCAAAATGTGCTTTATTTCTCCTGCACACAGATAATATTTGGGTAGATGGTCACACAGTACCAGTGTGCAAATATTTATCTGTTTGCAAAGAGAATCTCAGCCTTTATTGCCCACTGCTGCAAACCATTATTCTTGTAAACACCATTGGATTTCTCATATGCATAAAGACTATTTTTAAGACTAAGGGTCTGTGGAAAACGAATCTAACATATCTTTTTAGATTAAATTCACTGTACTGGTTTTATGGCCTAGCACGTTTTTGGTAGATCAACTAGTTGATTGCACTTGAAGATTCATCTGCAATAGTGGTCTAGTGTGTGCAAGAACAAATTAAGCTTATGCACTTAAAACACACTGAATACCCGAGGCACCGGCTAGATAGCAGGTAATAGGAATCTCTTCGTTCTCTTTGATGGTTGCACTGTCATCATCAGTTTGGTTGTAGCAGCTGCTCCTTTCTTGCCGGTTGGTTTTATTTCCTGTTCTCAAATAATCTCTCTCATTCAGAGGAAGGCAAAGACAGCCACCTTCTTGAAAGCTGGTAAAATGGGATAAATGGAAGTGATGAAAGAAGACATCAAGCCAGATGTTCCCTCTGTCCAGTGTGGCTGAACTAGGGTTCAGATGCTACCGGGGAGATTTCACCATACTTTTCATTAGAGATATATCAGTAATGAAGTATCATGAGATGGAATATCAGTATCACCTGGGCAAGAGCCAGCAATGACAATGTGTTTTGGGCTGTGGAATTTCAATGCGTTCATTGAATCAGAAGACATTTTACCTCTGTGGTTCTGGGTTATCCAGGCTGTTCTCAGCCTCGGTAGTGGAAGGTAATGTGGAAGCCCTAGCATTCCTGAGACTGCCTGAGAGGGGCCTTGTGTATCGTGTGAGCAGTGTACATACACACAAATATGTGCAGTTTCTTTCTACTTTTGAGTTTTAACTAATACCTAGTTCTTAAAAGTAATCATATTGTGCTTGTGGAAATGAAAAGAGGAAAAGCTACATGAGAGAGCCAGCAGGGGAATGTGAGATCCTTATATTTTTTTTGATTTGTCTCCTGCTGTTGTCTTCCAAACAGAATTTACTTCCTTCACCTTTTTGGATTCCTTCTTCTCACTGGGTACCTTGTAACGCTGACTGAATGTATCTGACAGGTGATCCCAATATCATTTAGCAGTTATGCCTTGTAAGAACATTGTATAGGAAGAACAGTGATGCGTGGTCAGCTCAAACACTGCCATATTTCCCCTCCTCTCCTATAGTAAGAGTTTTAACATCATGTTTAGGTTGCAACAGTCAGCAATTAGTATGAACCAAGCCAACATTATGGTTATAACTGGTTACAGGTTACAATTACAAAGCTTACCACTGTGAGGAAAATTAATTGGCAATATTTTCTTAAGGTTTTTGCCAACAACAAGAATTGAAAGAGCAAAAGTTCTTTTATGTCCTTCCCCCATCCCTCCAGCTCTTCCCAGATAATTCCAGTCATTCATCTCTCCAACTCAGAAGCATTTTAAATTAAGCTAAAGGGGGAGGTGATCATCACCAAGTAATTATAATTATAATCGGAAGCAAAACTTGAAATGCAGTCTCCCAAAATGATGCAGTTATTCCTGGGTGTCAAAGCAAATCTCCCTCTTCTCCATGTCCAATGTGTCTCCAAAGGGAGGGCAGCTGGAGTCTGACCCTAAGTACAGCAATGTATTGTAGTAGTCTGCTGATATCAGAAATGCAGCAGGATGGAAGTAGTTGGGATCTCCCAGTGTCTAGACCAATTAATACCACGTGTGTCCTGATATCATCAGTTGTGATTGAAACTGGTATATTTTATGGTCCATACACTCTGATTTTCTGGTGGGCAAAAAGAGCCCACCTTGTGGCTTAGTTAAGCTTCTCTCAGTTGGTATTTCAGTTTTTGAACATACTCTGTTCTAAAGTAAGGCAGCATTCGTAAAACACAAGATTAAAAAGCACAGTGCATGTTAAGTCAGAGCTTCAAACAGTACTACTGTCCTGAACAAAGCATCTTGAATTTTGTCTGTAATTTATGTGCCTGTACAAAGATTGCAAGGATGTGAAGTGTCCCATTGCAAGGATGTGAAGTGTCCCATCACAGCCCTTTCCAGCAAAGGAGGCTGAAGCCTTTTTTAGTACTATTGACCATATAAATGAAGTGTTGAGATAGATGATATTTATAATCCTCACAGTCTCTAGTCTGGAGCCTTCCCTTATTTTTTACAAGTAGCCTGTTGAGCGCAGCTACCTCATACACCTGTTTTTTTTTTTTTTAATATCATGACTAATGACTGTGGGGATGCAGCAGTAGAGAGTATAGTGCATTGTGTTTCTATTACCAAAAGTATCTTTGAACACAATCATGTTGCTTCCTTTGTTGATCTGGAACTTGGAAGAAGTTAGATTGTTATCATTCATCTTATAAATGTTTTGTTTGACTAGTGGGTACTCATTTGACTGTCCTCACTGTTCCTGAAATTTCACGCAGGTTGCACCAGGTAAAGCCTCTTAAGGATGCATCTGGACCAACTTCTTCGTCTAGGCTTTCTTCCTGCATGCAAAATAGATTTCTTTGCAGCACTCTGGTCAGAAGAAAGATGTCATCCAGCCATGACCATTTCTACGCTGCAACTCTCTGAGTCCAAATTCTGTATGCTGTAGTCTAAAGCAAGGGAAGATTTTTTTTACCATAGCTGTGACTTAGATTGAATACCCATCCATTATCTTCTCAAAAAGTGATGGCTCATTTTTCAAAGTACTGATTGGCAAAAATTTTGTGGATGACTGTTTTTGATGATTATTGTTTTTGTCGATGGGTTATTTGCTGTGCTCTTCAAGTGCTCCCCAGACTTTGACTCCTGATGTTGTCCAGGCAATTGAGCTGGTATACCATAGCCTGTTTAACTAGTCTCATGGGAGACTGTTTGCCTGCTCACTCACCTAAATTGGTGTTAGTGTAGTGTGTGGAGTAGAAAGACTGCCTTCAGTTAAGGCAGTATGTTCCAGACCAGGGATTTTACTTTTTTTGTTTGTTTGTTTGTTTTACATAGTTTCTTTATTTCAAAACTGCTGTTGCTGGGTGACTGCAGGCATTCTACTGGATAACTTCAGAAAGCCATAGCCTGGCTGAACAGATCATGTCACAACTCTAAACTTTAGAGGTAGAATTGCATCCGGTGCCTGTTGTTGACTCTTGTTCTGTCAAAGCTAGAAAAATGCTAACTGATTTGATAAGCAGTTAAAACACCCTCCAAAACAGGAGCATGAAATGGACAGATTTGTACTCGGTGAGAGCTCTGTAATGGCAGAAGTGTGCATGATCACATATTCCTGACCTCTACCAATGGGCTATTGGCCCGTCTGCTACTCCAAGTTTTCTCTGTCATCAGCTGTGCTGCCAGGGTCTGCTCTGGCCAACTCTTCTAAGCCATGGCCAGCTTGCTGGGAGCAGAGACCACTGGACTCCTCAGTGCAGATTTCAAGCAGAATGGCAACTGGCGCAAAGCTCTCGCTTTGGCACCCTTCAGCCAGCCAGGTTCTGTTCTTTATCCCTCTTTTCCCAGTTTTTCTCTTGCCTTGCCAAAGAAATGTGGCACTAGCAGAATCTTCCATTCTGGGCAATTATCTGAGATATTCTTTGCCAGAAGACCCAGAAATAGGGTTTTTCCTCAAATTAGTTCCAGAAAAGAATCAGAGGAAAGGGAGACAAGAAGATAGATTTGTCTGCTTTGGTGCTGGCACTCTTAGGGCCATGTTTGCTGGCTCATTTTGTTCACCTTGTGAAACTTCAGGGCAGTCCAACAAAGAATTGATTTCTCTTGGGACTGCAATCCCTATTGTATTAACCTAAATGGCTTGGTTCTCTCTGGAGAAGCCAAAAAATGCTACCAGTAGCTGCTTGCAACAGGTTTTTCCAAAAGCAAACTGGACATGAAGATGGATTTTGGACATACCTTTTTTTTTTTCTTTTTCTGAAAGTTGCTTCAGTGAACAAAGGAAATTGAGAGCTTTTTGCTTTTGGAATAATTCCCTGTTTAACTGGGTGAAAAATCCAATTTGATCTGAGATCCCCTCACAGCCCCCTCAAGTGACCTCCCAGAATTGAGGATTTTCTTCTTGCTTATAAAATTGGAAGAGCTCGAAGCAGGCGTTGTGAATTTTTCCAGAGTTCCTTTGGAAGACCAGAATTTGTAGTTAAACATACATTTCATGTGCTAAATGCACAGTCAACCGTGAAAAGAGAAAAATGTACCTCCTTAGAATCTTTGGGTTGTCTTAAACAAAGCAGTGGATTGACCATTTTTCTCATTCTCAATTTTGGTTGAAAACCCTGAGCATTTAGTGTCCCTGGCTCCAGTTGTGGATGAGCACTGCGGGTTCTCCCAGAAGGCTGTGGAGCTCTCAGCTCCCCGATTTGACCCTGCAGTAGCTGCTTGAATTCTCCTCTGCTGAAAGGGAGCAGAGTCCTATTAAACATTCTGCACAGGAACGGGGGGCTGGGGGTGTGGGGTGTCCCTTTAAAAGCGCTGGGTTAGTAGCAGCACAATTAGACTTTACTGTCTGTAGTTCCTACTATACCTCTGAAGCACTTGTATGGAATGGATGCTTCAAATTAAGTATGACCTGGTTGTCCAATCCCAATTACCTAAAGAATCCCTCAATTTGCTTAACAATTCCCTCACAGCTATTATGGCTCTGACTGATTGTCCCCAGGACTCTCTTAGGCTTACAGCTAATGTAATTGATTCTTCAGTAGTAGCCTGAAGGGCCATTTGGCTTCAACCATGGTCGGGAGATTTTTTTTTTTTTAACCTAAGAGAATGGTTATTTTTTTATAATCATTCTGGTTTTGGAGGGTGAGGGTGGAGGGAATCATCTGGTCACAGCTTGGAACAACAGCCCCTGCCAGATGGGGAAGTATTTTCCTTGGGCTCTCAGTTAAATTGGCTGTGGATAGAAGATCTATGTAGACTTCAAACCCAAATTTGGATGGGTATTTCTGGAAAAAAACTGTAGTGAAGGCTTCATTCTGACAGTTTCCTCTCTTTCTTCCTCTTAGTCAAAATGGTAAAAATGTTTGGAGTTATTTTTCCTGTATCTGAATGAGTATCAGTCATGATAGAGGCACCGTTTTGGTTGTGACAAAGCAATCAATCCTCAAATGGTCTCATTCCAAAGGATCGTGTACAAGAGTGGGATTATTAACTCATGGAAGAGGTCTTTGACACTGTAAGTTAGATTGTCTTTCCATCATCAAGGACTAGATTATAGAATTCTGTAGACTTGTGTTGGCAAATCTACATTAGTGAGGGTGCTCACCTCATCTTGTTCTACTGTGGTGGAATCTTACACTCTGAGTTGTGTTGTAGCTTTTTTTTGGAAACTATTACATTTCCCTTGGAAAAAAATGGAGAGCAAGCATAAAAATCTATCAAAATCATTTCTAGAACCGCCACACCCTTTCTTTTTTTCCCCAAAGCTCCCAAAACTGTAGCTAGAACATCCAGTAGAAGTGGCAGATCAGTTTAAAACAGATAAAAGGAAATAATTCCTGACACAGTGAGTAGTGAACTTCTGGAACTTGCTGCCAAGGGAATTAGTAGAGGCAGACAGCATCAGCAGGCTCAGGAAGGGATTAGACAGATTCATGGAAAACAGTTCAATAAACAGATAATAATAAACAGGTCAATAAACATCTAAAAAAATGCCATAGCTTTGAGTCATGAAGGGCACTAACTTCCTACATATCTAGAACCTTAGAATTAAGATGCTTAGACTTGTAGAGAATGATAAAGAGATGCTTGGAATTTCTTTTTCAAAGACATAACTGGTGTTTCTCAGCTTCTCAGTTCCTGCTGGCCAGGGTGATGAAAAAAGTTCATGAGTTTACCTTACTGAGGTAAACTACCAACTCCTCCCATTTTCACATCTTTCTATTCCTGTGGAAAGAGAGATGCACTTTATTGGGGAAACAGGAGAGAGCAGCTATTTGGTTAGGTATGAGAAGGAGGGAGGAAGAGAGAGAGAACTGATGTCTGTCTGAACACAGTGGTGAGGTGCTTTTCTATATGAAATCTATAGAGAAGGGAATGACTCTTAATAGGTATTCTTAAAGGAATGGTTCACTAAGAATGTTACTTCTCTCTACGCTAAGAATTGTTGAATCTCTACAGCTCTGGCAGTCTGTGAGAATGCAAGATTCTCCAAAATCTCTTCAAAGTTCAGAACTGTACCTAAAATGTACCTTTTACAAAGACAGGCAATGGGGGACACCACTGCAGAATTAGTGCTCAGTGACTCTCTCTCTATTCCTCACCCCACCCCCACAGGAAAAAAAAAAAAAAGAAAAGAAAAGAAAAAAGCTGGACAGAGTATATGTTGTCTATATTGCTTAATGCATTTTAAAAAGATGTCAACATTAATTACTAGAATGATGCACTTGCCAACAGAATAATGCACAAAATGCACAATATTTCCCAACTCGCTTCCATGTGCAGTCCATTAATTAATGTCTTTACAAAATGAACCTTGTAAGTAACAATTTAGTCTTGATTCCTGTAAAATATGATTTTGAAGACAGTGCTCATAGTGCAGCAGTGGAGATGCCAGCTGCCCTTGAATAGAATAATTTGGAATATGGAATGCTATTTTTCCTGCACAAGGTAAGGGAATATGGTCTAAAAGTTGGCTTATCTGTGTTGCTTCTCACGGAAAAGGCATAAGGGTCTTGAAAGGACTTAATTTTCTTTAAAGATGGATGTCTAATTTAGGTAGATGAGATACTGGAACAGCTACAAATAGGTGAGATAGATCGTGTCCTAAAAAATCCCTAGAATAAAACTAGAAAGTGCAAGTCATATGATGTGCCAGACCATTTTCTGCCATTTTCTGGCAGAGAAATGGCTCCAGCCAATACCAGCAGTATTTGTGTACAAGTTACATTTTCCTTGTCTGTTGGTCTGTACCTGCAAATTGACTCTGCATCTGCTTGAAATTTCAACAGTATTGAACAAACTTGTGTGTTTCCTGCGTGAAAATTCACTTTGATTCTCTCTTTAGTTGTTGAAATTTACTTGTTGCAATTAGTGGTTTATAAGGTACCAATGACCACCAGTTCTCTGCCTTACAGAAACATGAAATATGATAGAAAAATAAACCCCATGGCCTTTCTGGTTAGTGACATCTCTCACAAGCAGTGCTGATGCTTTGCAATCTTCATTTAAGAAGGTATTTCAGCCCATGCTTATGTTTGATTAAATTTCATAAATTTTGTGCAAAGCTGTGGTGTGGAAATCAGTGAATAACCACTGAGGATACAGCAGCAACATTAGTGTGGACATTGTGTGCATTCTGTTTGGTTATTCCAAAAACTTTTCATGTAAATGCTTATTCAGCTGTCTTCCTTTCTGTGTAGGAGATCTTCCAAGTGAATTGATACCTCTTGATCTATGAAAAAGCCTCTTAGGTATCCCAAAGGTGTATGATGTCCAGGAGGGAAAAGATTATTCAGGAAATAGAGCAGCTGTCAAGTGATTGCCATAGAAGATCATATAAGTAGAAGGCTGGATGATAATGTTGAAAGGAGATGATAAATAGGGATGGTTATGGGAACTTTTTTGGGGAAACCATGTACTTATTTTTGATTGTGATCATTGCGGTTGCTTCATGAAATTAATAATTAACAAAAAGGAAAAATGCAGACATTTTGTTTACAAACATTTCTGCTGAGGTGATTTTTTTGTTGTTATTTCTGTTGTAAACTTCTGGATCTAAGCTTCCCACATCTTTTTCCTTCATTCAGGGAACATGCAAACCTGGCTGCAGACTGAGTTATAAAATAAATCTGGGTTATGTTCACATTGCACATGTGTTACTCCACATTATTATGTAGTTTGTGATTTCAGTAAACATGGCTACATCTGAACAAAAGTATGTAGTATGTTTACTATGTCAAGTCTGGAAATCTTAAAATTGGCCAGAGCAGTTTCACTGTCATATGTGGATTCTTGCTTTGAGCCAGTTTACTGTCTGTGCAGAGAAAAAGATTCTGTTGAGTGTGTCCCCTCCTGTGTGCACAGAGCATCGTACCTGCTCCCTGCCCTGCATCCTTACCTGCAACCCAAACACATACATCAATCTGAACCCAATGCTTCCTTGCTGTACACAGCAAATCAAAGCTAAAGATTTTTCAATATGGGTTTTAGTCTCTAAAAACAATGAGGAAAATAATTATGATTAGGAGTAATTCCAGTGCATTGTTGTTTTGTTACTGTTTCTTCTCTGCATCCTCTAATTGACTCCTTTCTGTCGTACTGATGTATCCCAAAGTGCACTGGGTTGATGGTGGCAGTGCCACCAGTGGAAGAGCATTCCACTGTCAGTGAAATTATGCATGAAGAACTGGAAACTCCAAGGGATATCTTTTCCATTTGAATTTTTAGGTTTATTTTCATTCATGAAACCTTATATAGCCAGTCAGTTATGTGTAAGGTAGGACTCCCTGTTCTCCCTGTATTCCAGCCTCATGCTCCATTGCTATTCAGTAGTACTACAGTGATATTTTTGAGCAGGAAAAACAAGGGTGAAAACCTTACCAATCTGTTACACTAAGAAAGAGAAACCCTAGAACAGTGTGTTTCTGTAGTTAAATGGTGTGTAGCTTATAGTGAAATTACATGGGGGTGAATATTTTCTTTAAAATGTTTTGTGAGTAATACTTTACAGTACAATGTTGTTTGGTTTTAATTCAGATTGTTTTCAGTTATTGAAGGTAATTTTGCAGGGAAAAAATGCTTAACTGTAAATGCCCACCTTGATTTTTGTGTTCTGTGTTAAAGACTGCAATGAAAGATAAAGGATATGGGTAAATTAAATATTTTCCTGTATATGTGGTCATCATTTGCAACAATAAGGCTCACATCTCTGTGGATTCAAGTTCCACCCTTGGTTCCATATATGGATATAAGTGTTTGTCACTGATTCAGCATGAGTTAGAACAAAAATTCATGAAGATTACTGGAAAGATTTTTCACCAAGTTGGTTTTGGATTGGATCCACCAAGTATATTTTTTAAAATTTGCATCTCCAACTGCTTTAAGTCTTGATATCTCTGCATATCATGGAGCTCAGTTGCTCTGTGATTTTTTATAAATTTTTGCCAGTCCATATCCCGTTGCACGTTCGGTGGGACTTCCATGGCAAATAGTCCCTAGGGAAAAGTCTTGCAGCTTTCCATGAAAAATTTAACACAGGTGTTTTAATGAAAATCTGGTGAAACAAGTTACAGTTTGAAATATCTGATTTTCTTAACCCTGGCAAAAGACCACAGAACCTAGCAATAAATACTGATCCCACACCCAGATCACCAACTGTCAGCTGTTGTATCTGTCTCTGCAGTAGTTCCTGCCTCCCAGCACGTGAGAAGCAGTGTATTAGTTTAGCCCTAATGAAACCAGTGAAATATGTCTTTCACTGAAAGCTGTACTGAGTTTACATCACATTTGCCAAGAGCATGTACACTAAAAATTACTGTGAATCAGTTAACTTGTGCTAACATGTTTCTCTGTGATAAGTTGTTGTGAACCAATTTTCTGATCTTCTGAATCTGTGAACACTATGCTGAATTTAACTTGACTTTAGATGGTTATATTTGAGTTGAGGGAATTCAGTCTCTTGCTGTTTGTTATTAGCTATAGGAGCTCGAATGAGATCAGAGCTCCATTGTGATAGCAGTAGTGCAGCCAGAGGCTTGGGGTGTTATTTCAGTAACTTTATCATTCTGATTTAATGAATTGAGCTAAAATTAAAAACAAACAAACAACCCAAAACCAAACCAACCAAACAAACAAAACAAAAATAAGCAAAAAAACCACAAAAAGTTGAGACTGACTACAGTGCTGGTAGGGAAATTGTGTTGAGCAGGTTTTTAGACATGAAAGTGGGAGTGAATGCAGACAGTCTTACAGGACAAAGTGTCCAGAGGACAAAGCTGGTCCCATTCCGTCCATAACTGCATTTTTTTTCCAAAAGAAGTTGTCTGTTCCAGAGGTATTTCATGATGTCATCTCATTTCCACTTAAGTCAGGTATTTGAAAATAATCACATTAAAATACATTTTCCTCATTTCTCTCTTTCTCTCTCTTTGTTATATTTGTCACAAGCTTTGCAAGAGACCTGAAAGTAATTTGTGCTTCTCTGACACTCGTGAGAATTTTTAAAAAATGTTGAATCAAAACTAGTATTTGATAAAAAGGAAGCAGGAAAACTTGGGTACTTTGGGACATATCTGACTCTTTTTTTCCTTTGCTTTTTTCATAGTTGGTTAAGAAATTTATTTGTTTAAGAAACAAAGTTGTATAATAAACATATTAGTAATGTTGGAAGTAAAACATGTTTTCCTAATACATTAGTGGAATTATTCAAGATCAGTTGACTCTTCTGTAAATATGCCCTTAAGGTCAGGAGGACCTTTGGTTCCACTGCTGCACAAATGCCATTTGCATAAGTTCAGATTGTCCAGGTACAGATTTCAAACACAACCAACTTTTTAGCAGCATTTCAGACTTTATAGTTGCATGAGATTGGTAATGATATTTGGGCTTTCTGTTGTCTACACTTCTGTTTCAATTTGTTAGCTCTGTTCATATTTTCTTTGAAAGATAAAAATGAGCAGGATCAAATCTGCCTTCTACACTTTATGGGACAGTAGATAGAGCCGCTTTCTTCCAGCCTCTTGATCAGAAGACAGGAGAGGTTAACTTTATCAACACAGGGGATTTAGAAATAGATGACTTTATTGTATTTATTTATTTATTTATTTATTTTAAGTACAGAAACTGCTGTATTTTTAATGAAATGCAGGCAAGTTTTCTTCATGCAAAAAAGTTTGGCTCTCAAGTGGAGTCCACCTTTGCTTTATTATGTTTAATACTGGGAAAAAAAAAAATCTAAAATTATTTTTGTGGCTGCAGAAGGGCTTATTCCTGAACAGCAGCAGGAGATGCTTTTCTCCCAGTTGGACAATGTGCTGGTCAGTCAGTGGTGGTTCATCCTGGCAATGAGGAGGATTCTCCTCCTCGACCAGGAGAACAGGGGCCAAGGATCTGCAGAGCTCCCTGCAGTGTCCCACGCTGCCTCCTGCCTCGACACAAGGCACCAGTCAACACTCCTACAGTGGTGATTCACTTTGGGTTGCCCATTTAGTAAAGCTTCAGTTGCTCCATAAATCAAGCCAGACACTATCATTTTTGAGAAATCTAACAATAACAGCCTACCAGATTCCTGAGAATAATAGCAGTGACCAACTGTGCAGGTCAGAGTGTGCATTTGTGAGGACTTCGCTCTCCTTTGAGAATTTCAGACAGAAGCTTCTATTAAAGTGCAAAGTATTGTTATTATCTTTGTCCTTTATACATATTTAAATAGTACATGATAATCATCTCTGTGAACTCTTAACTATTCATAAAGGTGGCTGTCAGTTAGAGGTCTGAACCAGTACTCCAGATCCAAATACTTAAAATGATAGATCATATTGTAACCTTCTGAGAATTATTCATAACCTTTGTATAGGAGGAGCTTCCTTTTAAGAGACAGGCTTTGCAGGTGATTAGTAAGTGGGGATTTAACTGTTCTGTTAGGGTAATGGTGGAGAAATTTTGCCAACCTAAAGTCGTTTTTGGAGATTTACCTGAAGGAAGAGTGAGAGGCAGGGAAGGTGAAGGCAATGAGTTCAATTAATTTTCATCCTGCCTGATCTAGCATCATCTGATTTTATGCCACAGGGACTCCCTACAACTACCTCCAGGTTACAGCTTCAGGTACCTGTGTGCCCTTACTCCTCCCCCCAAAGAAAGGTTAAAGTATATGAAATTAAAGTTGAGTAGAGACTCTAAACCAAGGAACTTTTGAGAACTTCATACGTGTATTTTACGACTCAATACTCAGAACAATTACCTAATTAGCATAAAAATTTAGGTTGGAGCCTTCAGGTTGAGTGTAATGAAATGGACATTTTAAAACATGAATTTTCCAGTCTCCAGGGACTTCCCAAATATACGTTTTAAAATGTCCATTCCGAGCCACTTTTTCTTCTCTTTGCCTTTAACCAGAATTTACTGCATCTGAAAGAACCCAAAACCAAACATGCCTTTCTGGCTGAAAATGTAATCAGAAGTATCGTGTGCTCACAGTCCTTGTGAGAGGTGTCCATCCTTGGCTTGTTGCTGGTCAGCCCTGAGCTCCAAGCCCTGAGCTCCCTGTGGCACAGCAGTCGGGGGAGGAAATCCCAAACACCGACGGGCTCGGGAGGAACAGGCAGAGTGGAGACCAGAAAGGTGGGCAGCACCTTCCCTTCCATGAGAATATCGTTCAGGACTGTGGGGTCTTTGATCCTTTTTCCAAGGGTTTGCCATCTCACACGTGGCCCCATCCCCTTCGGAGCTCAGCAGGCCTGACCAGTACAGGAAAGAGCAGCCTGTGCTTCCATGCACTGATGGGCTTGAGTCCTTCCTGGAGAATTTCATTCATGCTGATTGAGGGAGATGCTGTACTCCTTAGTTTATTTTACCCTCCTGGTATGCGGAGTATTCTTTGTTAATCTTCCTTATTTGTTTAAATGTTAATTGGTCCTTGTTAATTTGGTTTTCTGTGCTGAAAGCCAAGGTCAACAACGAGTCCTTCCATGTTAGCTCTTAGTGTGATTACAAGGTAGTGCCATGCATCTTGGAAAAAAGTAGCAAGAAGCCTTCCCTCTGTTTTTAATGTAACCTTTGTGTTAGGTAGAGGTTTGGAGGTTGACAGAGAGAGAGAAAATGTGTGTTCAACGCAGACTGAAGGGGTCTTATTGATTGAAAGGGACTGCTAAATTAAAAGACAGTTGTTTTGAAAGCAAAATATCACTTGACCCCGAAGAGACAGGCAATTGTGGCCCTGGGGTTACGTATAACAACAGCTCTGGGTTTGCTATGGGAATGTTCACAGCAGGCCTGAAAAACAGATTTATTTTTTTCTTTCACTTTGCTGTTTGTATTTGCAACTTTCAAACTGCTGTTTTTCTTGCTCTAAGAGCAATTTCTTCTGAGAACATCCTTCTTTTTTTGGCTGGAATGGCCATTTTATGAGATAAAAGTAAGAATTTTTGTCTAAAACAGATTCTGTTCCATGGGGCAAAACAAACAGAGCTATCATAACACTTTAAATAGTAATCAAATATGTTTTTCTGTTTGCATTCAAAAGGGTGGAAAGGTAACTTGACAAGATGAAAGAAGGAACCAGATTTGTGTACCCCCCCCTTCCCCCAGTAACAGGTATAGAGTTTTAGAAAAGACTTCAAGGCAAAAAGAAAAAAGCATAGAATATACTGTTATGGTGTTATTTTTGTCTTTCATTTTTATGACAACTTATTTGTACTTAAAGGAATCTTTCCAAAGAGTTAAGAAGCATCATTAAATAAAGACTGTGAAATGTGCAATATGGCTTATTTATTTAAATGTTAATTGGTCCAACGAACACTTCTAATTAGCTCTATATTTGCTTAGCAAAAAGTTTTACAAATTCCAATTGTGAAAAGCAGCTATTTTGAGCTGGTAAGCATGTTGCAGAATCAGCTATGATTTTTCTATAGTTCTCAGCCCTTGAAGGCACAATTTAATTTTTCATGTATGCATACTAGCAACGGTAAACACTTGCGAGTGTAAAGAACCTTCTTTAATTAGCTGCACAACAATTAAAGGATTCACAAACTAAATTGAACCCTGTCTCTGTGCTTACTAGCTGAATTCTACCACCTGTCACAACAGCACTTTGTTCAATCTGTTATGCAAAATCATTATAGCAATATAGCCGAGGAAAAAAAAAGAGAAAACAGCAATTATTTCTTACTTTTCTCTTGAATGGGTTATTTTGGGTTATACTGATGTCAGGTTCATTGAAGCTAACCTTTTGAAATCTGTAACAGCATAATACTTATATGGCAGGCTTAGAATAGCTAGAAGAATATTTGTTTTACCCTTTTAAGAGCAAGTGAGGCACATCCTGAAAGTACAGTACTTTCTCTGATCATTTGGAGGATAAAAACCCCACCAAAACTGTGCTAACTCCTGCAGCAGCCTGTTATTGTTCTTTGTCAGACTAAAAAAATGACCACCATTCAGTAGTACAACCTATTCTTTTATTATAAAAGCTCATAAGCCAATATGAAAACTAGTTTTAAACCCCCTGGTTTTCTAGAGTAGGAAGAGCTGCACTTTTAGCTTACCTGTTTTGGCTTCTGACATTTGCGATTATTCTTCAGGTCTTGAAATATAACAAGACATAAATATAAAACTTGAAAATACTGTGCTAACTTTATTTTTCCTTCAAGCAGCAGTGGTTGAAAAAGAAGAAGTTTGTACCTTTACAGAAGAGCCTCACCTCTCATTTCGATTGCACCCCTTCTCCCAAGGCAGCCCAAAGGTTCAGGCGCACAAACACATGGGGAGTCCTGAATTTGACCCCAGTTATAAGAGTTGGGATCCAAATGCTTCTGCAGACCTGGCTTGGGGCATACCAAGCTTCAGGCATCATTTAACCCACTCTGCTTCCTGGCAGGGCCAAAACCCAGTTACTCCCCTCTTCACCAGTCTTCCCATTGACTTTGTGTTGAACAGAATTGGAGGGCACAGGTGGAAGGTGGAAACTTTTTTGCAGCAGCATGAAAGACCAGCTGAGGGAGGAGGTCTGGCTGCTGGGGAGAAGGTGGGCATGGGGCAAGAAGGATGAGGGCCCACAGCAGTGCCTTGGGTTACCTGCCCAGCTGCTCCTTCCTCCAGCTTTTTGCAGGGAGTGATGAGCTGCACCTCAGTGTTCTGACACGGGCTTCTGGTGCTGCCTAAAACTCCCAGTGAAACCAGTAGCAGGTTTTCGCTGTGTAAGAAGTATGAGGCTGCATTTTGAGAGGAAGACCTGTTTATATTTCTCTGTTCTGCTGTGACAGCTGACAGGAATGTGCCCAGTGCTGCCAGCTTTCATCCAGGGGAGGCACAGGTACGTTTTGTGCATATGCTCACCAGAGCTGAGGAGCTGAAAGTGAAGCTGCCTGCTGACAGTTTCCTGAAATCATATCAATAACATATTGTTAGCTCTTGTGATTGAAGCTAAAAGAGTCTGCTGTTGGATAAAGGATACGTGATACGGGCATTTCATAAGCTAGGGATATAAATGAATAACTCTGCTCATTCACAGTACTTACGTTTTTTACAGTATAATTTTTATACCATTGTCATTTTACAATATCTTTGGAAAATCCAGAAAGAGAACAAAGAAGTTGTTTAAGAACACAGTGAGTGTGGTTTTTTTCTAAAAAAGTCACTAGGAAAATAAAAGTCAACAACCAAAAAATTGAGGAAAGACTTTTTGTGACTTTAAAAAAGAAAAAAGAAAAGGAAACTGCAAGGAAGCCTGATACTTTGATTAAACATCACTTAAATCCTTAGATAATTTTGAACTGAAGTATGAGAAGCCACAATTTGCTGTATACATCTACTTCTTGCTTACTCACATCACATAGGAATAGTTGGTCTATTCTGAAGTAGAAAACTAAGGAGATGAAAATCCTTTTAATTAGAAAGAGAGAGTTAACAATCTCTATATTCATACCAGTAGGCACAGGGTGCTGGAAATCAGAAACACGGGAGAGTTTCTGCTTGGGCAACGAAACAATATAATTCCCCGAGCAGGGGTTTGGTGTTGGAACTCAATGCCCTCAGCTTTGGGGCATTTGATGTTCAGTCCTAAATGATGAGGAACCCCCTGATGTCCTGTTGCAAGTAGTGGGAGCCCACTCACTGCCTCCCATGGCCAGGTCCTTGAGCTGAACCACCAAATCTTTCCCCCGCCTCCCTGGATTTTTATTTTGTTGAAATTGCCTGGATTCACACAGGTTTGCAGCAGTGTAAGTTAACATTGACCGAAGTTTTAGATGAGCTGGAGAAAGTGAGCGCAAACTGCTCATTTGCACAGACTACTCTAGAGGCTTGAAATAGTTTCACTGAGAGTTCTTTATGTTTATTTGCATGTTCCATCAAAAACTCTGGCAGTAAAGGACTCCCTATTAGTCCCTGGTCCTTCTAACAACTGTAGCTGCTCCTAGCCTGCCACAGGACTGAAGCCTCCTGGGATCCTGTCAGTCACTCGAAGGAGTTTGGTCAGAGCTGTATGTGGCCAGAGCCGGCTGCTAAGGATATATTACAGTTAGCAGAGTCCATCTCCCACCTGACTTTGCAACAGTAATTGAACTTGCCAGGGTCTGTCATCCTGTGATTGCATTTATCAGACTTTCTTTGTCACCTTTGTTGCCACTCTCCTATCACCACGATGGGTTGTCTTATTCAGCCAAGGGCCTGGAATGTTGCAAGTAACATCAAAATTATTTAAAGGATTTTTATCCTGCAGATAGCTTTGAAATATGTTATTGTATTTTTATGGCATTCCTCCTCCCCCCTATTTATCTATCTGCTATGTGCCTGCCAAGTTTTCAGTGCCCTTTTTATTAATGATCAAAGCTATTGTGCCCAGATAAAACAGGGGTGCCCAAACAGCAGTTGGTGCTCTGCCTGTTGGGATCCTGAAGGTCATGATGCTGTTGCACTTAAATGTGTGTCCTGTTTTACCATAATCAGTGCTCACATCTCTGCTTCCTTCGATATGTGCACTACGTAGCCATTCCCTTTCCTGTACCTGATCCTGCAGTGCAAAGGGAGGAGGAGATTCTCTGTCTTCACAGGCTGTACCTCTCTGCATCTGTGCTCTTGCAGGGCAAAGATGGGGCCCTTTTTTCTGGTCACTCATGTTAACATCATTTTTATTTCCTTGGCATAATTGCAGAACTATTACAACTGTTTTGCACCATTTTTCAGAGGAAAAGGTAGGATTATTGTGAGGTAGAACAATATCATTCCAACAGGTAGAGAGAATTTTAAAAGCAAGTGGGAAAATACAGGGAAATACCCCAAATCATTTAGTACAGGCATTCCTGTTTGGGGTTGTTTTCCTCCATCCAAAAGAGCAGTGTGATTAGCAGCACTACACATAGGTGTGTATTTTTTTCTTTTCTTCTCTAAAATGAAATCTGAAAAAGAGTATATTTTCTGAAGATTTTCTGACCTTGGGTTCAATCTGAAGAATCAAGCTGGGGGTGACTGAGCGGTGCAGTGACTGGTAACCACACCCTTGTAAATCTGAGCCACTTGTCTCAGTGGGAAAGCAGTGTAGGAGGTACGAGGTGGTCTTAGAGTTACCAGCTCTGCTTGTGTTCCTGACAGTGATCAATTAATAAAGTTAAATGACAGCAGCTGTAATATATCAGTAAGAGTACGTGCAGACCAGAACACCAAAGGATAAAAGAGATTTTTGTTTTCTAGTGTTTCATTTTTCTTGAGTGATAATGAAGTACATTTTTTCTATCCTTAGTCTACTTTTGTGTTGTGTTTCCTCAACTGTCTTTTTCCTCTTAATTCTGCAAGAAGTTTCTACTTCCTGGGAGACCAAAAACACAAGGAGCATTCTGAGCAATGTTTGCTCTATTTTTCCTGCATCCACCCGCCTCCCAGCATCCCTATTTCAGCTGCATCTTTTACTCCATCTCATACCACTGAAACTGAGGCTTTCTAAACATTATCCTTTTTCTCCTGGAAATTAGTATTAAAAATAACTCACCGAAGCCACTTGTATCTAAGAATCATTATGATCATTATGTATTTTTTTTTTGTCACCAAGTCCATGTGTTATGGGGAGAGGAAAAATAAATCAGTTGGGTTGAGGAAAGAGAGAAGACAGAAATTGAAGGTAGAAGGGTTTAAGATCCAAGAATCTCAGTTATTAAAAACCAAAATAACTATCTGTAATATTTTAACCAAAAAGTTTTATGCTGACAGGTTTGTCATGAGTTAAAAACCTCAGTCTTTTCAGCAGTCAATTATGTTTGATAAAAGAAAGCTATCTGGCATACTGGACTAAGCAATGGGAGTCAAGAGTTCTGGATGCTGTTCCTGGCTTCTTTACAGAGGATGAGCTATCTATTTAAGTCAAGATACATGGCAAGCTTTTTTCCTAGATGAGATGTGGAAATGATACGTTAGGGATACTCATTTCTACAGTGCTGAAATTCTGAAAAACTTGGTCCCTTTCTGGCCTTTGGGAGCACTGAAATTGGGCAAGTTACTTCTGAGTTTTTACCTGTTTCCATCTACATTATATTAAAATGTTGATTGTTTTTGTGCCCATCAGAGAAATATTCAGAAAATGTCTAAGCCTCTTCTCTGATTGCATTGATCACAGTATGCTTTGATGATCCACGATGCTGGGGGCATTTAGAGAATACCATGTATGAGCTGGTGGAAAACTGCTGGGGATGTTGAATGCTGATGGGAAGGAGGAACTTAAACCTTTCCACATTTTTAGAGTGGCCCTTTATGCTTTTTTTTTTGTGGGGGGAACTTTTTTGATGTTGGTTTCTCTTAAATATAGTGACCTTGAAGAATGGAATAATTTGTCTTTTAGTTATCTCTGTATTCTTTCCTCTCCTTTCTTCCCAGTTCAATATCATTGGAAATAAAATAAATGCAGTTGTATTATAGATGTATTTGAGAGTATGTACTGTCACATATGTTCTCTTTCATGTGCAACAGGTTATGCAAGGTTTAATGTATTAATCTTTCTTTTTCTTAAAACATTTCCTTAGGCACGTAGTTTCTGTGTTGATGTCATCACAGGTAGCCCATATGCTTGGTGATGCATTGTTTTGTCTACAGTCTAACTCAATAGTATGCAATTTGGAGCAGCCTTAATTATCCTACAAACCATTTTGTGATAATGAAACCAAATACGGTGTAGACTTGGCTGACATCTCTGTGATATTATTTGGCACACCAAATATTTCTGTTTCAAATATAAATTGGTTACTGCTTTTTCAAAATATGCATTCTATTAATTAAATGTATACTTGAGACATCTTTCCCCCCACCCCGCCCCTCAAGCTGTTATAAGTATTCTCTTGTTCCTTGTTCTGTGTGCAGATAGGGTTGGATATGGAGTCTGATTTAACAAAAAATAGGCTAACCTTGTGGTCTTTAAGTCCTACAACTACAGCTGAGTGTGCAGTGTCTTCCCATATAACTAGGTCTTTTGTTCCACTAGAGAAAATTACTAAATTTGTTAGAGAGCTTTTTTTTTTTAAGGTTTAATGGTAACAGTCTTTACCTAATAGACCTGGGATTGCAGGGAGATGGTTAATGTGAATTAAAGGATCTCTGTGACACAGGACTGAAGGACAGAATTATGTTGTTGTTGTTGGCAATCCCACTCGTGTAATTTAATTTCTCATTTTGCATAAAGTTTAAGGAAAAGTCTAATTGGACCATATACATCTTTTTGAAACTCTCTTTATTCAGGGATGTTCTGTTTATGCATTTTCACTGGTAAGTGTGTGTCTTTGTCCCTTGAAATCCATCTATTTATTGCAGTGACACCTACTGCTGAGAGAGCTGATCCGCAACAGGATCGGTTACTGTTAAACTTGGCCAACAAGCAGTTCATGACTCAACCAGCAGATGTTTCTGTGGCTCAGGTCAAAGGGAACTTATGGACTCGGGTTTTTTTTCTTTGCTCCTAGCATTAAGTGCCAGGAAAGTCAACGCTAGGTACAGACAATTGACCTGACCAGTAGCAGGAGGAACTGAACTAGGGCCCTGAGGATCTGCAAAGACCAAAGCATTAGTCTGTTGAGCCACTGTGCTGGCTACAGTCCAACAGTTTCAGACAACTGACTATCTGATTGCATGCCTGGATTTTAGTAATGATTTTACATACTTATTTGATGATTTGTATCCAAGCTTATGCTTCTGACAGGTGCCCTTGTGAACAAAATCTCTCTGGGCTATCACATTTGAATATTTCAGTCAATCATACTTTGATCTTTGGGACATATGTGCATTTGACATTATATTTAGTTGTGCACAAAATCTAAGTCTAAGCCTTTGTGAAATGAAAATAAAATCATCAACCCAGCATTATAGTTTTGGATTTAAATTGTTTCAAACTATGCTTTGAGTTCTGTGGTCTTAACTCTTCTTGCTTGATCTCTTTGTAATTGGTTCAGAGGGCCTGATCCTCCTGTCCTCACCCAGCTCAAATGCTCTGCCTTGTATTTGGAACTTGCCTTTGTGAGGAATGCAGGATTAATAGGGTCAACATTATGTTTCTTTTAATATTATATAATGGGTTAGAGTATTACAGACTTCCAGCGCAGTGCAGTGTCCTCAGATAAGAACAGGAGATTCAGACCCCATTTCATGCTGTAAAAATGACAAAAAATGAAACCATAAATATGCTTTGCAAAGTCTTCCAGGCATTTTATTATTTTATTTGTACTGTGTGATGGTAAAGTGGATCGTTAAAAGCTTAATTTTAAGGTTTCTTCAATCTGATGTATGCCAGTTAGATTAATTAAAGCGAATGATCAGATAGGAGCTACAGGAGATTGATCAAATTGGAGAGGGTTTAATCAGTTGTATACATTCCAAATTACATGAAAATAACAAATTACTGTTAAAAATGCTGTTTCTAAAGTAACAGCAGCTTTAGTTTAATGAAGCATTCCCCAAATAAGACTCCAATTGGAATTTTGGTATCGCTCTTATCTTTACTTTTATCATCAGGAGATCACTAGGAAAAAAAATAAAATAAAATAGAATGAGAATCAATGTTTATAAGCTAAAAAATAATGATCCCAGATGCAACCAGTGCCTGGAAAAAAAAATTCAGGATTTTTTTTTTTTAATCTACTGAACTTTCAGTACCAATTATTTATCTTTCTCTTCTTTGGATCTGACTTCTTAAGTATATGCAAGTGAAATAGAATAAATAAGAAGGAAACCAGATTTTGCGAAGTCACATGCAAAGTAGCAATAAATCAAACAGCTTGTCTGCATTCTTCTAATCTTTCTGTTCTAATCTGTGAGTGAGATTTATAAATGACCTCTCCTCTCCTCTCTGCTCATCTTCCTAGATTGTGATCACAAACAGTTCACAGTCCTCCACTCCATGGGTGCTACCAACCAAAGGCTGTTCTAGGGATTTATCTTCTAGTGATCAGTTATCAGCCCCAAGCGCTGTGCTAACTAGAAAGTACCCTACAGATGTAACAGGTATTTTAGAAAGCAACTGTCTTCCCAGCTCGGAGTGAAAGCAGTAGAGCCTCAGCAAACAATTTTCTGTCTGCTAATGACTTTTGAAACTTCAAAATCCCTTTGCTAACCCTTCTTTAAGACATAAAAACTGTTGTGGAATGAGTTGGCTCTGTTGTTAGTAAAGGAGTACTTTGTTTTGGAATCAATAAGCAGCTTGTTTAAATATCAGCACTACAAAGCAGCTATAGTTTTGTCAAATGCCTTCCCGGCTCCCCCCTGCGTGGTCCCACACGGCCGGGTGCTGGAAGATGGGTGTTCCTGGGAGGCTCCAGCCCCGACCCTGGGGATCCAGCTGGGACTGGAGGAGCTGCTCAGTGCAACATCACCCAGGACTTTGCATGCGCTGTGCTCGACTCGCGCTTCGACACAGCTTTTAGTTTTCAGAAGGTACATACGCTTTGTAGTAACTACAAAACTTAAACGTGCTAAAGTGACTAATAGTAAAAACAAATTACCAAGCTAATAATAATACTAAAATAAAAACAACTAGATAGGACACATTACCAGTAGGCCAACGTGGTTGAGGTTTTTTTTGTTTGTTTGGGGTTTTTTTTGTGTTTTTTTGTTTTTGTTAAAGACATTGTTACACTCCAGAAACCGTACATTTCCCTAATATAATTATATTATACCCCAAGGAACAGGACACCTACATAAGCAAAAAAAAAAAAAAAAAAGGAAAACTCCTATGAACTCGATGCAAATACCCTATTTTACATAAGTAAAATGAGAATAGAATCTGGCCTAATGTTTATTTCATTTTATCAGATTGGATAATGCTGTCCTGGTGGCATTAAATACAGCTGATCCCTTGCCTCCCCTTCCGTGCACACATGTTTTTGTTAAAATATAACTATTTACATCTATGTCTCTTAGTATTGCCTACAAATCAGTCAAAGAAGAATAGGTCATCTATCCTGCCCTACTGTTTATATATTAATCATCTGGCAAATAAACCGCTCAGTATCCTACCCACCTCAGTAATATTTGTGATGTAATTTGTTTGGATGCCCAAATGTCACCAGCGTTGATTGTAAGAGATGAAAAAAATGTACTTGCTCAGCACACCAAGCTCTGGGCTAAAATGTAAGCATGAAATCTCTGGTTTATTTTTGTAATAATGTTTACAGCTGTTTAATGACCCTGAAAGGGTTCAGTAGTCTGGTGTTCTGTATTTCTTAACAGGAGTGTATTATGCTTATAACAGCCTTAGTTCAACTGTTTCAGCTACAACAATAAGAACAATATTTAATAAAAATTCAATATATATTCTGAAGGTTCTCAGCAATACCTGTTTACGAGTTGCTAAGAACTGAAGCATTCTGTATTGGAGTATTTAGAATTTGTCAATGGACCACAAGATAATGTAGATATATGTGAATTTTTCTAGCTGGAAAGATAAATACCAGGTCTATATTCTGAAAGCATAAGTAACAGTGTGTGTAGCTCTAACTGCTTAGAGGATCAAGGCCAGAGCGAGCTTGTCGTTTAAACACGTGAGCTTGTAAAGCATTACTTTGCTTACTGAACTGTAAATCTTTTAACTAACCTAATCTAAGCTATAATAACAGCACAACAGTGGTTTTAAAATGACTGTTTTCTCTACAGCAGTGAAGAGGGAAAAGCTTTAGTGTGTGTGTCCAGCAGGAATGAACAGGTGTAAATAAGAGCTGAATTTGGTCCATCTGTTTCCAAAGATAACAGGTGTGTGTCTGCACATATGTGTCTGTATACAGATATACGTGTGCCTGCATATGTTTACATGTGTGTAGGCATAGATTTATCTTTAAACTTTTTCATTCTATTTGCCATATTTTTTTCCCTTCTGTTTCCAGCAAGAGGAAGCTGAGCTTCTCGTATTACATTAATGTAGTTGTGATGACAGGCATTTCTGGTGTCATAATTGGTTTTAAATTCCAGTAATCCATTTCAAATAGTTAAATAAAATCTGTGTGTTCAATTGAAATGGCTAAAGTCAGAACTTTCGTTATAGATATCACAGGAAATAGTCTTGAGGGCAAAAATGTGAGTGAAATCAAAATAACTATTAGTATCATCAAAGGGACTTGAATGTCTCACTGTACCTTCATGTAGGAGATGAGAGAGTATTTTTATAACATATGTATCCCGTTGTGAATTTTGTAAACTGAGTGCCCTCCTCACAGGGACAGGAAATCACACACCCCAGCACGGTGATGGTTGGTGTGGTGGTCCCTGAGGGTGCTCCTGCCCTGCCCTGAGCAGTGTGAACCAGCTGGGTTGTAGCCTCTGTGTGTAGCAGGACGAGGTCAGGACTTTTTGGCCGGAGCAACTCACTTGGGCAAGAGCTGAGGGTGTGTTTAGGTTAGGAAGGGCAGCCTGTAACAAGTCCTGATACCAACACGCTCTGTACGGTGCCATGTCTTGAGGGACACTGTCTTTAGAAAACATTTGAGATAATTAAAGGTCAGAAATTTGCTACATAAACTTCAACAAACATATTTTGAATTTCTTAACGATCTCAAATTTGATTTGCAGTTCATTTTGTAAACATTTGTTAACTACTGAGAACATTGTGCTTCTGTTCCCAGTGCGAGCGACGGCAAAACATTCTGTGCTTTCCTTATAGGAAAGATCAGAATCATGAAAAAAATGTAATAGACTATGTATTTAAAAATTGAAAGCTAGATGTTTTTCCTACTATGGAGCATCACAGCAGCACTTATAAATGGACATTTGCAGATTTTTTATTCTTGGGCAAACAAGAAGGGCAAGTCATAATGAAGTAAGATGTTGTGCAAAAGTATTTATTTTGTGAAAATTACAAACTGATTATCTGTGGAAAGCTAAATTTCAGTGAAGTCCATTCAGGTGTTTGGTTTTTTGTTTGTTTGTTTGGTTTTTTGTTTGTTTTTTGTTTGGGTTTTTTGTTTGTTTGTTTTTTGGTTGGTTGGTTGGTTGGTTTGGGGTTTTTTTGGTTCCTTTTTTTTTTTTTTTTGTATTTTTAGCATTTGGTTGTTGGGGCAGAATGGATACAGTAAAATGGCACTTCAGGGCAATCTGAGGAGGATGGTTGTGTCTGTAGGGAAGTCCATGGGGAGGCAGAAGTTCTGCAGGCTGCGGACATGTCTGTGATGCAGAAGCCCCCTTGCACCTCCTGGGTGTTGTGGAGAGCAGCCAGGGAGCAGTCCTAGGCCACGGGGAGAGGCTGTGCAATGACCACCTTGACACCAAGGTGGGTACCATGAACTGCAAGAGGCTCAGGGGGGAATGAAAGCTCCTTACCCCACCTGGTGTAACCCTGTCTGGTCGTATATATAGACAGGGATGATGGATAAAGAGGGGGAGAATGAAACTGCTAATTCTTTTTAAGAGAAATTAGGCAAGTTAGATTGAGTTATCTAATTCATAGTCGAATAATGGATGAGAACGAGTTATGTTTCTGTCTTTCATGTGGATACAAGATGAGATTTTGGTAGGTTTTGCTGTGAAAGGCCTGAAGAGTACCAAGAGTGATTTGCATGAGAGCTGAACAGCAGCAGGTTCCCTGTGTTCAAAAATGCAGTAACTTGGCATTGCAAGAGGAGGAATTTCACTCTAAATGCCATGGTTATACTTTGCAAAAACTGGGTTGGAGTGAGGAAAAGAGGAGACAATTCAGAGGCAGGAACAGGATTACAAGAACCTGTGGTAGGTGAGGGTGGGAATACAGTTTAATGGAAGAACTGTAGTGTTTGAGATTGTGGTAACTTGATCCCAGAAACTGCACAGCTGATGGGAGTAGGTGGCATTAAGAGCTGGTTATTGCTCACTAAGCAGAGGCTTTGCTGACCTTTCTGCATATTTAATTAAAAATATATAAAATTTCCTATGCCAAAAGATCAATGTGTGGGGTTCAGGCTCCCCCGACTTGATAAAAATTTTTAGTCTTTAAATGAAAAATTATGGATTTGGTATTCCTCTTGATTTTTTTTTATTTTTTTTACTCATTCTGTCTATATTCTACATTATATGTGTCTGTACGTTTTTGAAAAACAGAAAATAGAAAAAAGGAAAAATTGGAAGAAATTATCAGGTTCCAGCTACAACTGCTGTTGTTACTTTATTAAAGTTATCTTTGAAAAAGAGGCACTGAATAACTAAAATCTCAACCATAACTCCCCACCCCAGTCCAAATAACTGTACATTTGAACTGATGCTTAGGGTTAAACATCAGAATTAATAAATTCCAGTGGGATCTGTCAGCATTTCCAAACTTTGATAGAGCATAAAATGCTAGAATTAACTACCCAAACCTTTCTGAGCACATAAAGGCACCAGTTCCTACTGAGATCAACTGAAAAAATGAAATTCAGACTGCATTTTTCAAGCTGTTACAGAATAATGACAATTCACAAAGACTTTTCTAGACCCTCTTCAATGTATGTATGTGTCTGCACATGCTATGCATTTCTTGAATTTTTGTGTTCTTGTTTGCCAACATGCCTTGTTTAAGCATGGTGGGGAGAAATAACACCCGTGGTATGTGGAATCCAGACAGAAAGTAGATTCTCGTTTGGGGGTTTTTCTTGTGTTGCTTTTTGGGAGGTTATTTGTTGCTTATTTTTTTTTAAGAAGTGCGTAGGCAGATACTCAAAATCTCAGTCAACTTCAGGCAATGACAGACCTAAGCAAGAGAGCTCTTAAGTTGTTTAGTTAATCCTTTTGAACATGAAATTTGGTTTGTTCTGAAAGTTAAGCAAACTTTCAAAAATTAAAAAAAAATTGTTTGTGTGTACTCACATTTTGAATGATTGTGGTCTACTGCACAGAAAACTTGCATAGCAACTAAGAATTTTCTTTGTTTGCTACATGGCCTTGGGTGAGCACCTGGCTTGATTAGGCTTCCCTACCTTTGGAAATCAGACACTGCAAGCTAAACTTAAGTGTGGTCTTTTTCTAAACTTGATCTCGTTCATATTTTTATAAATAATAACATTGAAAATGATGGGTCCCCAACAGGAGACCCGAATCTGTTAAATTTTGAAAAAGATCTGCTTTATGTCTGAGCAAAATTGTGTAGCTCATATTCATCTTTAATACACATGAATATACACTTCCCTCTACTTACAAGATCTGCATTGTGTCACAACTTCAGTCATCCTGTCAGGACCAAATAGGTTTCCTCTCAAGGACCTCCCATGGATTTTTTTTTTTTAGACCCCTGGTCCTGCAAGTACTTAATCACGTGTGGAACTTTGCTTTCAAGAGTCACCCTTTGAAGTCTTCTGGACTACTCTCACAAGCACAATTACATGCATTTTAAGTATGTGCCAGATTTGGACCTTGAATTGCCTATCAAGTGGCCACTATGAATCTGTGTGAGGAATGGTGTCCACCTGGAGTATGCCTGTAGCCTTTGTAGAAGGAGTAGTGAATAAATGCTTTTGGCTAAAGCCAAACAGAAGGTTGATCAAATTAATTTTTTAATAACATATAGAATTCAGTAGTTTTGTGAGTGAATTGAGTGTCAAATCACTCCACTGAACAACAAAAATCTTAATTATGTTCTAATATAACCTTATAGCATCATATAGTTTGAGAGTTAGTTATGTGAAACTTTATATTTTAAACAGACTTTTATAGATACATTATGTCTGTATGGAGTAGAAAAGTGGCAAGGATAGATTATTGTGGACAATTATGCAGACCAGAACAGAGCACTTGTGTTTAGCAAACAGCTTTGAATTCTAATTTTCTGCAATACACATAGTGTAGGTACCATTTGTAGTCATTACTGTGTATTAGGAAAGTTATTAAAATTCTTAAACTTGTTGAGGCTTTCCACAACACCTTCCCCAGATTTTAATTGGTTTTATCTAGTTCCATAAGAGAGCTCTTTAAAACAAATCAAAGTGTCTTAAATCACATGTCTTACCCACCGAAGGACAGAGATATTCCTTCTATAATCTGGCAAGTTTTCCTAAGAACAGAAATCTGAAGGTTCTCAACAACGAATTAAAAGACTTGGCAGAAGATAATTTATGTGCCTTTTGATGGGCTCAGTTTCAAAATGACAAAATAACAATGTTTTGTAACAGAAGGGTTAAATCTTAATCTCAGAGGTTTACAAAGCTGCTAGTCGCAGTCTCCTTAAAATTTAATATACCTCGTTAATGCTTACTTGCAAACACTGAAGGATTTTTATGATTATAATCATGTGTTACAGCACCTAGTACTGTTTCTAAGCAGCATACTAATCAGCTTAATGAGATATTACTGCACTTTTTGTTGACTAAAGCAAAATCCCTTTTATTGTTCTAAAGCTTGTCCTTTATTTTTTCCCAAAACATTATCTTGTTTTATTGTACACCAGTAAATATCATACCATCGGTTTTTTGTCAAATCATAAAACTATCTTTCTCATTGTAGAATGTGTAATATATTGAATATGGTTAATGGAACCGAAAGTTACAAATGGATTTCTATTTTGGTGGAGGGTTTTTCTGTTTTTGTTTTTTTTTTTGCTGGCTTTTCTAATGAAAATGGGAGAGATGCATAAGATTTCTTTTTCTATGGATTTAGACAGGTGCAGTTTCACAAGAAAAAGGACAAGGGAGGTGGTAAAAACCTTTGCCCCTTCTGTAATAATTAGGTTTTGAAATTGTAGCATATTTTAAAATAGTAATTAAGAGTTCTTGGTAAACATGCAGAATGATGAAAGTACATGTATGATCAAAATTGTGTAGCACAGTTGGCATTTAATACACTTTTAATTGTTTTTACACTAATTCCTTTGCATTATTATGAGTAGGTGAAACATAAAACACAAATTGCACGTCAGTGATTCAATGCTTGTAACTCTTTCACAGTCTGAATCTAAACTATCTTCTGATTTTCAGAGATGGAAGAAGCTAGTTTGTGCCTTGGTGTTTCTTCAGCTGTGCCAGAAGCTGACGCCCATCTCAACAGCACCATACTCAATGGGCAATATTCAATGAGTCAGAAGCTGCACCAGATCACTTCCCAGCTCAGCCATGCCTTCCCGGAGCTCCAGAACAGGCAGAATCCAGAGGAGAAGGCATCAGTGCCGCTAGAAGACAAAAGCCACATGTCCATAGCAAACCAGCCCATCAGCAGTCAGATGGCCCTGTTGGCAAACCAGCTCAACAGAGAGGTGGATACCAGTTTGAATGGGCGTGTGGATCTGCAGCAGTTTTTAAATGGACAGAACCTGGGGATTATGTCTCAGATGAGCGACATAGAGGATGATGCCAGGAAAAACAGAAAGTACCCGTGTCCCCTCTGTGGGAAACGCTTTCGATTTAACAGCATCCTGTCACTACACATGCGAACTCATACTGGAGAGAAACCATTTAAGTGTCCCTACTGTGACCACAGAGCAGCTCAGAAAGGCAACCTGAAGATACACCTGCGTACTCATAAGCTTGGAAACCTCGGCAAAGGTCGTGGAAGAGTCCGAGAAGAAAACAGACTTTTACACGAGCTGGAGGAGAGAGCAATTCTTCGGGACAAACAGATGAAGAGCAGCCTCTTGCAGCCACGACCTGATGTGAAGGCACAGCAGCACACCCAGCCAATGCCGCTCGCAAACTGTAACTTGTCTGTGCCACCTAATCACAGCACACCTGATATTTCAAACCCTGTTCCCTCTCCAAAGCCAGTCAGTGTCCAGGAAGAAGTTGTCGCTCAGACAGCTGGGTTCAGATGCACATTTTGCAAAGGCAAGTTTAAGAAGAGAGAAGAACTGGACAGGCACATAAGGATCCTGCACAAGCCTTACAAGTGCACCCTGTGTGACTTTGCCGCCTCGCAGGAGGAGGAGCTGATTAGCCACGTGGAGAAGGCTCACATAACTGCAGAGTCAGCACAGGGCCAGGGCTCCAATGGGAATGGGGAGCAATCCACCAATGAGTTTCGCTGCGAGGTGTGTGGCCAAGTGTTTAGCCAAGCCTGGTTCCTAAAAGGCCACATGAGAAAGCACAAGGATTCCTTTGAACACTGCTGTCAGATCTGTGGGAGGCGATTCAAAGAGCCTTGGTTTCTTAAAAATCACATGAAAGTTCACCTGAATAAGTTATCTGTAAAGAACAAATCTCCTAATGATCCCGAAGTACCTGTCTCCATCAGCAGCATGTCCCAGGAAGCTCATGCGAACTTGTATTCAAGATATCTGTCATGTTTGCAGAGTGGGTTTCTTCCTCCTGACAAAGCAAGTTTAAGTGAACAAAATCAAATCTATAACAAAGGAGACATGCCCATGAAAGAGAAAGAAGTTTTGGGGAAGCTCCTTTCGCCCATTTCTGGCATTGGCCACAGTATTGCTGAAGGGGATAAACATTCTTTATTGGGCTGTCTCAATCTGGTGCCTCCTCTGAAATCCAGCTGTATAGAAAGGTTACAAGCTGCCGCCAAAGCAGCAGAGATGGATCCAGTAAACAGCTATCAGGCCTGGCAGCTTATGGCAAGGGGAATGGCCATGGAACATGGCTTTTTGTCTAAAGAGCAGCAGATACAGCGCAGCCACGAAGACACTTTGGCAAATGCTGGAGTTATGTTTGATAAGGAGAAGCGGGAGTATGTGTTAGTAGGAGCAGATGGCTCTAAGCAGAAAATGCCTGCTGATTTGGTTCACAGCACTAAAATGGGCAATCAGAGAGACTTGCCAAACAAACTAGACCCTTTAGAAGGCAGTAGAGATTTTTTGTCACATGGTATGAACCAGGGACTCGATTACAACTTACAAAGTCATGGAAACGTAAAAGAAAAGCCAACTGAATGCCCGGACTGCGGAAGGGTTTTTAGAACATACCACCAAGTGGTCGTTCACTCCAGGGTCCACAAAAGAGACAGGAAAGGAGAAGATGAAATAATTCAAGGTAGTCTCGATGAGCGACGTGGGTCTGGAAGTGATCAAGAGTCTCAGTCTGTCAGCAGGTCGACAACACCAGGGTCCTCTAACATTACTGAAGAAAGCGGAGTAGGTGGGGGTCTCTCGCAGACGGGGAGTGCCCAGGAGGACAGCCCACATCCTTCCTCACCCTCCTCTTCAGGTATGATAACTTCTCCTTCCCTCTCTGCGCTGAAAGCTTCGTAGCTATATTTGAAATCACAGCAGCAAAGGAGTTTATGCGTTCTCTTGTTAGGTCTTTTCCTAGCAGTCCACGGGGACGTGGTGTTATTTGCCAGAACATCTGTGTTTGGGTTCCCGCAATGCCTTCGAGGTTAATTCTCGGCTCACCCTTTTCCCTCTCCAAGGGCAGGTTTTCCAGCCTTTCAGCTGTCACCTCTGCCACCCCACCGGCAGCAGCGTGCAGGGTCTGTACAGCCACCAATGGCAATGTCGCTTCCAGGGCCTCTCCCTCCAGGTTTTGGAAGGTGTTTTTTGTCTCCTCTTCTATTCACGGTGCCTGTCTTGCAGATCTTTCCATGTCCTCCACGTAAAAGGGTGAGGAAAGATGCCTCTGAGCTGTAGTTAATAAACACTGTGTTGGCTAACCTCTCTGATTGCCCCTATTCTGACAGCCACGTCACTTGCTTAGCTGAGATATGTCCTTGTACCTGGCCACTGGACTGATTAAAAAGAGATTCAGAAATACAAATGACTAACCTTTTGACAATCTTTTAACTTATGTGCAGATTTTAACATGTATGAAGCCTTCTGCTTAATTCACATCTATTTGAAAGTACAAGAAAAATAGAAATTGGACTGAAACATTTTAATTGCATTGTATGTCATGTTAACTTGCTGTGTATAAATAGCAAAGCAAATAATATTTCATTGGAGATGTCTATAAAATATTGAGCTTCCTGGTACAATTTTTAAAGTTACTAGCCTATGACTGCTGAAATAAAATCTGCAAGTAATAACAGGTAAGATTTCTGGCCTCATGTATATTTCCAAAGTCACTTACTAATGGATAGTAAATTGAAAGTTATATCTTTAGCCCTTTATAAAGAAAGCACCTCACTAATACTGTAATCATTTTGCAAGCCTAACAACAGAGGAAATCATGCCATAACAAAT
>NW_020897783.1:935046-962546 GCF_003984885.1 Neopelma chrysocephalum
GATTTGAGCATCTGAATGCTACAAGTTTCTATGAGCCTGCCTTGGTGCTTAAGTATCAACCCCCAAGTTAGAGTACAAGTCCACAAGTCTGGAATAAGTTCCACAAGTCTCAGAAATACTGACTTTTTTTGAGAGGCTAAGGAATAAGGTATGTGACCCTGAAGTCCTGAATCATTCTGGCAAAATTACATGGCCCATCTTCTTGGTGAAAGAATAGGTGAATATTGGTAAAGGAATGTGCACCCTGTGGCTTGAATTGCTGTCACTTGGCAGCTCAGAGAAACAGGACTCTCCTATTTTTCCCCAAAGCATTGCTGTCACTCCCAGCTGACATTTGTCCTTGCTACTGGTCTGTATAAAAGCAAGTGTCTAGGGCTTAAAAATAGAGATGGTTACACCTCCAGCCTACCTTTCTGGTAACAAAAGCTTGTCTTCTTTGGGCTGAACCAAAGAGCATTACCAGCATGTCCTGATACAGGGAAAGCACGTGTGGTTGCTGGAACTGAGCTTGTTCCCTGCTGTGCAGGCTGGCTTGGAGTTGGGTTGGTAGCTCTTCCAGTTCTATGAGGGGTGCAGAGAGAATTCCTAACAAAAAATAGAGACATGGATTCTGACCCATTTCATGTCTGTGTGATAGCTGCATCTGAGGGTTCCTGGAGAACCTCTGGCGGGGCCATTGCTGCTCATGGGTTTGTACCTGCATCAGCAGGTGATACTCAAGTGGAGTTGAAGAAGACTTTGGCTAACTCAGTTCCCATCTGTGGAGTATCCCTCCACCCTTGTCCCTAGCAAACCTGGACTTAGGGCAGCTTTTCAGTCATGGCTTGATCTAGTTGATGGTACCAACTTAATGCTCTTCCTTATTTCAGATGAAGGTTCCCTACTTGTACTTCCAAAGAGTTTACTGCCCAGCCTAGCTGAGTTTAGATGGTCTCAAAGTTTATAGGACAGTTCCTTTGGGGTTTAAATAAAACCCAGAAGCTTGGCTGCAGTTTCACAGGCTAGCATATGAGTGAGTGAGGGGGAAGGAGACATCAGGCAGAGGTCCAAGAAGAGGCTGATATACCAGTGTATTTTTCTGTTTATTTTTATTGTTATTATTATTCTGTGTATTTTCTGTTTGTACACGGCAATCACACGGAGTGTGACATTCCTGGGAGCTCAGTCATTGACAGCCTGAGTCCCTGAAGAACCAAAATGCCTCTCACAGCACAGGCCCACCTGAGATGCACAGCTAGTGCTGGGCATTTGTAGGTGTGGGCATTGGCAGGGTCCCAGAGCTCCCAGAGGCAGGTCCCAGACCCTCCCTACCTGCCTTCTGAACCCCAGAAAGGTGGAAAGCTGGGCATGGCATGCATGCTAGGTGGAATGAAGCCATGGTGGGATCTTACCAGCCCCCAGCTGAGGTGACCACAGCTTTCCCATAGTGCCAGCATGGCCTCTGCAGGCTTCTCTTCCCTCTCCCCCCACTCCTTCCATGGAATTATTCATCCCCGAATGACACTCCTTTTTCTCCTGCTATGAAACACACTCATTATTTCTAGACTACTTCCCAGTTCTTTCTGGATTTTTTTGTACCTAAAACTTTCACTGTCCTCAAGCATGACCAGAGACCTCGAGAGGACACAGCCTTACTTTGGGGCTTGTTTAAATACTAAACTAAAGTGTAGGAGGCAGAAGTTAAGGGCAGGATTTTTTGGCCATGTCTGGGGTTTTGAGCTCATTTCTGATCCTTCTGGAGCAAGAGACACTGCAGTGTTAATGTTAAGGATCCCCCTAGTTAGAAAATGAACAAAATGTGCAGTAGAGTTACTGCTACTTATTTTTCAAATGTGCTTTATAAGAGTGGCTGTAAGTGGGATTTATACAGTTTTACTTCTGTCAGCTGTACTTCCTGCTCATTTCTGTCCTGATTTCTAGCTGTGTCTCGTTTTAGATGACCTCTTCATTACATTTTTAGGAATGCCTTACCACATATATCACAGGCTAACGTAATTAAAAACTGGTCTACTCACATCTTATCTAACATTGAGGTAGGGGAGTAGTCTATTTATCAAAAACTGCATATTTTTCCCTTTTAATGATCTAACAAAACTATTCAGAGAGGGACAGAAGCAAATCCAAAAAGACTTTCTGAAATGTCTTAAGCATCCATCTTAAATACTTTGCACTTTCCTGGGAGATTTATGGAATACCAAGTATGATCTGACTGAGACCAAAAGGTGATTCAAAGCTTTCTGTGAACAAAAGAAAAGCAAACAGCCATTTTTCATAATTTGTAGAGAATTCAAGGAAAGAACAGAACATCTTTGATTTTGATTAGTAACTGGAAAAGGATGGGCGTATAAGGATGCCATATATGTAAAGAGGAAAAATTACAGAAGTGGAAGTTGACAGTTACTGTTCTCTTGTATATTCCAGAGCCTTTATTTTAATCTTATGGAACTAAATATGTGGTTTTATATGTTTGCATATATCTTTAATCAGGTAGATATCTGGTATGATTAATATATTCCTTGTTATTCTGTCACTGAAAAAGTAAGCACTGAGTTCTGAGGGGAAGGAGTTTATCAAGTATTCTATAATTCTATAATTTTTTTTTCTTAAAACAGTTATGGTGCCAGTACAGTGAAGAACATTAAGGCAACATAGAACCATATTTACCACTCAATGGTATCAAGGTCACCACAGTTATTTCCTACTCTGTGTGAACATAATACCGTGGTTTCTTACGTACCACTATTTAGTCCCTATGTGTAAATGCTGACTTTTTGGATGTGACCACTATAGTATAATTATAATGAACTTTGAAAGAGGGATAAAGAATGAAAGTGAAAGTTACTGAAAAGACAAGCAGTAGTAGTGGACAAATGTGGAACACTTTCTATTACTGTCTCTTTGGCAGTTTCTTTTAAGTCTTATCATTGAACATACTGATACTTTGCAATGAAAGTCAAACTCACTTTCATTGACACTAAAAGGACAAGGACATATGACTTGGGCAATGCAATAGCACAGTGGTAGCTGTGAAATCCTGACATATGAAAGGTGGGAAAATACGATACCTATCTACCAAAACATCATATACACTAGCTATATTAAATCTTGACACAGCAACTTTGTCTATATTTAAGAGAGTGTCTGATGGTAGGATTGCGCTATCTTTTGTGTTCTACTCTGTCTTTATATGGGTGACAGGTTCAGTAGCTGTCTGAACATGGAGAGAGAAATTGAAGGCAGTGAAACTGCTGAAATAACACCAAGGAATAGTCTCCATTTCTTTTGCACTGAAAGAACTGTGAAAAGACCTGAAAGTACGTTTGCAGCAGCCAGAAACTGAAGAACTCACAGCTGTGGGTACAATTGATGCCCATCAATTCCCAGGCATTCTCCTTCCAGCTCCCTGTGGTGAATAGCAATTTTTTGCAAATGTATCTTAGGGCAAGAAAAGGTGCACAGGAGTGACCCTGGTGCAGGTTGCCAGTTTATTGAGGAGAGTGATAAGTATCAGAATTAGGCATGCTACAGATACCTTGCTTTTTATATGCAGCAACACTGAAGTGATCTCATCAACTATCTGAACATTCAGCAAGTCCAAAATCAAACGCCTGTGTGTCAGATATACACAGCTGTATTTGTACTGTTGCTCTATCTAAAGAACATGCCAATTGCTTTACTTAGAGTGAGTTGAGAGAGAGACTCATTACTAAGAACATGTATAGCATTATCAATTGAAAACATTATTGTTCTTTTCCTCAGTGGTTTTAGTGTCCTTGCTTATCCTTTCACAGGAGCCTGTGCTAATGTATCTTCGGAATGTGGGGCCTGACTTTCTACTCCCATGCACAGTGTGTCATCACTGACACCTCTGCACAATGGGTAGGTGTGTGAGTTGGCACGGGCAGGCAACCAAGATGACCACAAACTCAGGACTAGAAGGCAAAGAGTAAATTTATTTCCATTACCTCACTAACTGGGGGATCCCCAAAGCCACACCCGGGCAGAAGTGCACTAGTGGAGATGCAGGCACCGTTAAACCCAGTCCATGCCAGAGGATCCCTGGCTTGCTCTTCACACAGGCTTATCAAGAGTTATTCCCAGCTGCAAGGTCACTTGAGCCACTTACAGTCCTCCTCGCCAGTCTTCCGCTTTTAACCCCTTCCTCCCAGCTTGCCACCCCCTTGCTCAAGAGACCACTGCTGCTGGGGCTGGAAATGTGGGATAGGAGATTTACAGAGGCACTTGAAGCATATGGGAAAAGGAACAAACATATAAGCATATAATGCTTTAAGTGTCCCACCCCTCTTGCCAGGGAAGTAAACCACCCAGTTAGCCAGGTACCACCGACAGGTTGTGTGATTAGATGTAGTCCTTGATATCCTTGAATGATATCCTCCATGCCAGCTGGTTCTGCAGGTCAAACAACACATGCCTTCAAACTCAGAACAGCATTTTTGATGTTGAAGGGTGATGTAGCTCATCAGTTATTGATGTTGTAAGGTGTACAGCAGTTACTCCCAAATTTAAGGCAACAGCTATCTTGGATGTCCCAGTTAAACCTTGCACGAGGGCACACGCCAGCTGGTCTATAGTCACTTCTCAGAAAGAATAATAAGACATTAGTTACAGTAAAAAACAACCACACACAAATATTTACATATTGATTTTGCAGAAATGTATATAAGATATGCTGTCATAGTACAAGCCTACAAAGCACAACAAGCCAGCCTGTGGTAAGGGAGGGAAAAAGGAGTGTCATCTCTGTCCTGTAACACATACGCTGTTGCTGTTGCTCCAGCTCCTTCAGCTAATATTGCTCCAGGCTTGGTAACTTGAGATGGGGTAATTGCCCACACAGATTGGAGAGGTGTGGCTTGCCCTTTTTTAGATTGAATTTTGTTTGAATGTTGGGTTTGTGCCACCAATAATATAGTTCCAATGCACCCCCCCTAGATAATGCACAGGAAATCATCAAAGACACATGAAATACAAGAACTTGAGAATATGATATTAACAGAGGATGGAGAATAAAGGGGAGAAGACAGACTACAGAACCATACTGTATTGTCAGGGGTTATTATATGAATGGTCACATCTAGATTAATAGTTTGTAGGATCCATTGGTGTAAAATTCCATTTCCCTTTGGCTAATATTTTGGGAGAGACATCATCTGGAGAATTTTTGGTCCTCACTGTGTTTTGTACTGAAGGTGTACAGTCACACTATGTTGGCCTGTGATTCTTTCAGTTTCTTGCAGTGCCCAAGCTACATTTTGAATTAATTTTCCCATTGGGGTAAAATGTATAGCAGTGCCTTGGAATGCCTTGGACCAAAATTCTACAGATTTTTTTTATCTTTTGGTCCAGTCATCTGCCTCAATCCCCATAAGACTAAATCATCTAGAATTATTACTTCTAATTCAAAAGGATTTCCTTGTCTGGGAGTGTATAATTGAAACTCTTTTGGAATATAAGTATCTGTGATCTATACCACATCCCTATCTACTAACTCTGGCTAAATCTCAATCTCAAAGTCTGAGTACTCACTCCAGATATTTCCATCCCATTCCTTGGTATCCCGTGAAGATTTCAAAGTTGGAGCACGAACCTGGGAGATCAAAACCTTATTTTCCACATATTTATGCCTAGGTGACACCAGCTGCTGTATAGTGCATTGCTGCTCATAGCACTGCTCTGCTTGAGTGGTAGTGACTTCATGAGCGATCACATTTGCAGCCTGTAAAGTCACAACTTCCTTTTCCAGCTCTCTCACTTTACTCAGCAAGGCTGTAACTTCCCGTTCGAGAGCTCTAGCGTAGGTAACCAATTCCAGCTCCCTCACTTTGCTCTGCAGTGCTATGGCTTCACAGTCGCGAGCTCTGGCATAGGTGAGTAACTCCAGCTCGCTAACTTTACTCTGCAGGGCTATGACTTCACGGTCTAGAGCTCTGAGACCAGTAGCCAACAGCCATCCCAGTCTCCCTGCCAGCTTGCGGGAAGACTTTGATGCCGCTTTCCATGGCAATCCGCGCATGGCAACCTCGACCCTGTGGGGGTTCACCACCACCCCGTCATCTATTTCAGGCCACGTCTCTGGAGTGGCCATTGTAGCCAGGAAAGTGGCCACGGGGGTCCAGCGCTCAGTACTGGGCCATCCTGGAATGTGGGGGTTCACCATCACAGCCTCCCCAGGCCCCGACTTTTTCAGCTTTTTCGGCTTTCTTAGCTTTTTTGATTTTTTGGCTAGCCATGGCATGGTTGCTCCTGGATCTATGTGTAAGTCGGCACAGGCAGGCAGCCGGGACGGACACAAACTCTGGCTAGAACACAAACAGTAAATTTATTTCTGTTACCTCACTAACTGGGGAATCCCTGAAGAAGCGCCCAGGCAGAGGCACATGAGCAGAGACGGAGGCACCGTTCAACTCAGTCCAGACCACAGGATCACTGGCTGCTGTTCACACTGGTTTATCAAGGGTTATTCCCAGCTGCAAGGTCACTTGGGTGATTTACAGTCCTTCCCTCCAGTCTCCTGCTTTTAACCTGTTCCCCTAACAGAGGGAAATAAAGACACATCAGAATAGTAACACTTTGTGTAAGTTTACGTGTGTTTTGCAAAAATGCAAACGATTGTGCAAAGCAAAGGAGAATCAGAGTGTGTAGGGCACTGGTTTTATATTATTTTTCCCCAAAATTATGTGACATGATCTTTTATCAGCCAAATTTGGCCAGAACTAAAACTTTTCATAGTATAAAATGTGCAATTTATGGTGTTTGCAAAGTATAATTTTTTACAGTGGAAGAAGGATGTCCAGCTGTATGTTCAGGTACAACAATTATAAGGTAGGTGAGTGTGTGATCCAGTTGTTTTTTTACTGGGCTTTTAGCTATTTTCTGCCCTTGACTGGCATTAAGCTCCCAGTCCTTCTGTTGAAAGAATTCTGATTGATTAAACATTTTTGTATTTTTTTCCTTCCTGACATGTTTGAACAGCACTGCTGACTTGAATTTAGCTTGATGAGGCTAGTGAGCCTAGAAAACATGGGAAGTTTTTTGAAGTTAAATCCTCAACACACTGCACTACTGTGCTTATTCATCATGGGGGTTTTCACAGCTCTAGTCAGAATTTCAAAAGATTCCATAGCCAAAGAAAATACCAGACTTTAAGTAGCAGGACTTTCTTAAACTGTAGAGTAAATTTTGGCAAGCAGAGGAAGTAGTGTTTCAAAACTGTTTTCATTGTTGCTGTGTTTGCAGAAAAGTCCACAGGAGACAAACCAAAAACAAAATTAAGATTACTGTATTGAGAATAAATATACCAAAGGTCAGTTTAAAAAAAATTAAGTAGGGCAAACTCTTTAATAGTGACCATTTCAGACACTTGGTTCTATTCAGTAACAGTCACTGATGAGTAGGTAGTGTAATAGAAACAATGTGAGAGTCATCAGATCAATTTAAAATAATTCTGTAAATTCTTGAATGAAAATGAAACAAAGAAAACCACATTTGAGCTGATTCATTTATGTAATTTCCTTATATTTAGTTGAGAAAGTGACTTCTTTAGTCATATCTTTAATTATATTTAATCAAATGCATAAAACTGGTTCTCAGCTGCACATGTGAAATCATAGTGAAGATAGAGGATTAAACGAAATAGGTTGAAACTGTACTCAAACCTTGAAGGCATAAGCTTTTTACTTTTAGAATACCACCAGAAAACGAGTATCCTTCTAATCTGGGTCCTGCATGAAAAAATTGTGGGACAGGTGGACTCTTCTCTAAGGGATAATATGAACATCAGTTGACATTTACACTGTGGAAGGATGAGTGTTGTTGCATTAAGGGTACGGGTATTCAGCAGAAAACAAACCCCCTTGGATTCCAGCTGGTCCTCAGAGATCAGAGGGGCTGGGTGTGGCTGGGCTTAATTTCTGATTATAGTCAATAATCACTATAGGACTGGTCGAGTTCAAAAGAAGAACTTGCATGAGCACAGATGCAGAAGCAGTGCAGTTACCAATCCAGGAATATAGATCTGATCTTGTTCAATAAGGACTTTGCATGATCCAGATTCACGAATGTGTATTGAAGGTTTATTGAAGCAACAGGAAAGCAGGTTCGGGATTGCCAGTGATAAATGCACTGGCCACAGAGTGTTGATGTGTGCTGCAGCAGAAAGTACAGTGAGAGAGATTCTAATAGCACTATATATATATATATAGATGAATATTCCCGGGTATGCTCCAACACAGTTGGAGGCACAAAACTCACCTGAAGGCGTCCCTTCGGGAGAGAAAGAGAGACAGTCTGTTGACAAATCCCGAGCAGGCAGAGGTGTTTTCCTCCTTCAGAGGTGTTTTTCTCCTTCAGAGGTGTTTTTCTCCTTCAGAGGTGTTTTCCCCTTCCAGAGGTGTTTTCCTCCTTCAGAGGTGTTTTCCCCTTCCAGAGGTGTATTCCCCTTCCAGAGGTGGTTTCCCCTTCCAGAGGTGGTTTCCCTCTCCAGAGGTGATTTCCTCCTCCAAAGGTTTTTTTCTCTTCTGGCCTGTTCTGCCCCGAAGCTCCCCTTTTATACTATAAGTTTTGGTCTGTTCCAAGGGGATGAAACAATCTCGTGTTATGATGGGGTTTGGTGACTGTGGTCATACATGTGTTGTAGGTCCCATGTTCTCCTTCTTTTGAATCCTGAGGGATGTGTAAGTTAATATGTTAATGGAGCTTAATGAGAGTCTCTGTTACTCAGTCAGAATTTATAATTGAGAAAAGAGGTAGAATAAACACTTTGGCCCTCCTCCTCCACATACTGAGGTGGCAGTAAAGGCTCTCTGACCTTCATCAGAGGCTCTTTGTGCACATCCTTATCTCCTTAACGAAACAGATTTATAACAAGTGTTGTTTCTCACAGTGAAGGGAGTGTGGCTATTGGTTGGTGCTGAGGCTTGATGTTCTCCTGTGCCTCACTGCAACAACATCGGGCCATGAGACCTCCGAAGTCTTGCTCGAGCCAGGTGCAAGATAAGCAAGAGGCCCAGCTCATGTTTTTGTCAACCAGTCTCATCAACTCTTCACTGTCTTAAAGCAACACTGTACAATTTTGACCATTTGCCACAGCTGTTGAGCATGTAATAGTTATTGTGTAGGTGTTTCTTTTATGTATTTTACTTTGCTGTCTCTAGCTTTATAGTTATTTTATTATTTCATTTTCTGTTACCGTGTCAGAAGTGATAGTGAAGTAAGAATAGAGTCATTCCCTGTTCTAATACCAGTTAATATTATCTTTTGAAGTATAAATTAGAAGGGCAAGAGTGTGAACTAAGAGTCTTCCAGGTTTGTGGTTGGTATTTTGTCAGTGCGACCCCGTCTCACACCGGTGATGGAGCCCAGTAGGTGTTAGCACTGAGCTAACCGGGTTTGTTGGCCTGTGACAGTGCCAACAACAGGAATGTCACTTCTCTAAAAACTTGCAAGATTGTGCACCAGGAAAGAGGCACTGTGCTTCAGAGTGATAGGAAACCACAAAAGCTGTCCATCTACTCCATTGCGTGCTGAAAGAGAGCGTGCACAGAACTAGCATTAGAAATAGTTTTTGCTGGCATAAATATTGCATCTATTATTTTCTTAGACTCTTTTATAGCATAGCCTGCTGATAAGCTGGAATGCAACCTATATGTGAGGAGAGAGATGGACAAATAGATGACCTGCCCTGAAGTTTTTGATATATAAGGTCTTCCCTTTGATTATCTGTGTCTGGGTCGGTGAACAGAAATTCAGAACTTCCCTCGAGACAAGTAACATGCAATGTTTGCTGGTGTATTTGTTCCCTTTCAAATATTCCACAGACTGTACAGACAAAAGACAGATTAGGCTTTGCATCAGATTTACTACAGCTCTACCTCCTTGCCTTTGGACTCCAGCTTGCATTTTACACTCCTGTCTGAAGTTGCTGAAGAATTAAGCTTGTGTGTGCACTGCTTGTACATTACAGGCTTTCCCAAGTGACTATTTAGCACTATTAAAAAAAAACCCAAACAACAAACCAAGACTAGCAATAAGATTCTGGTAAATGTAAATGGATTCTATTTAAAAATTGCTCATGGCATCTTTTTGTAATGATCATCTTTTTGCTACACGTGGAGTGCTGGTGGCATTAGTGAACTAAAAAATACACAGATTTTTAGGGATTTGGGCCTGATTTGCATTTACAGTACAGATGTTTAGTACTTTTTGGCAGTGTAGTGGACTTAGACTAGGAAGAAATGTAAGGCAGGTACACTTCAAGCCTTCCTGATACTGCTTGACTGGTGTGAATTGTGTAGATATCAAGGTACACTCTTGTAGCATTTGTAGTTTAAAACTTCTAGTTCTGCATGGTATATCAGTGCCATCTACTCTGTTTTAATCAGTTACATCAGATGTGAGTTTATAGCAGCAATTTGGAGCCAAACCTGAGCACAGTGATGATTTTGACTGCTTTTCTGTAAATGTTGTGTTTTGAGGAATACTCCTTTCTTTGGTGTCTGTCACTAGATAATGTTTTTTTAAATCCTCATCTGAATTTTTATGTGTTTATTTTTTAATTTCCTGTCAATAGAAATGGAATCAGTGGCTCTATCTGTTATTAATATTTAAAATGTGGGTGTTTGGGTTTTTTAACACACAAGCTGCTATGCCCCTTTAAATTTCCTTCAGTTGTTCTTTACCTCTAAACAATCTTTCATTACCAAGTTGTTTATCTGAGAAGAAAGTGAGACTGTCTCTTTGTATTGCTGAATAACATCACTCTTTTTCTCAAGAAGTCATTACACACTGACATCATATTGTTCTTCATTAGATGATCTGTTGCCTGAAAGTATCTTGGTGACACTGAACTTGAAAGCAACAAGAGTACAAGTGCTAGGATGCCTGGAGAGCAGAGACTGGCAATACCTTGCTCAAGCAGATATCCAAGATAATTTTAAAAAGGCATTAACAAATGCAAACCACCCCCACAGAGGTAATTTTCACCTCTGAATTTTTGCTTGTTTCATAGTCCAGCCCAGACTTCAGCCATCAGTGTTACAATGCTGGAAGCCAAGTCCTACCTAGCAACGATAGCCATGTGCAATAATTTAAACTTAAAGAAAAATAACACAGCTGCTGGTAGAGTAGTGTCCAGAGATTTCTAGGTGCTTTCAACAATAAAAGGGTGGTTTCTGTCCAGAAAATGTATGTGTATGCATTGAAAAAGACCTTCAATATTCACAAAGACCACAATTAGTGCTGTAATTGTCATTCCCTGATTAGTTGGAAACCTTATATACCCAATGGATTTTATTTTCCTATTCATGAGTTACATGAGAAAAGATCACAATATAGTTGCTTGTGAAATTTGTGCAAGTATTACTTTGATTTGTGCTGTTTCACACATCATTTATTATGAACTTTCAAAATTCTTAATCATGTGACTGATTACATAGCTCTGGTGGTGAGTTTTAGTATGATGACTGGAGGAGAATTAGCTTCAAGTCTTTGTAAGTGTAAACATATCATGCAGGAAAAAAAAAAGATTAGCTTTTCTTACAGATAGTGTATTTTTCTCTTAATTGTACTGTTCTGGGAAATATTCCTCCCATGCACTTATTTAATGTAGAAGGAAGAACCAACATCCAAAGATGCCGAAAAAATTCTCCTGATCATCTCCAAACCCCAAACCCTGTAGGAGAAAATTGAAAAAATGTGTTTGCTATGTTTTCCTCCACAGGTGGGGTCGCTTTCCTCAGGGACAGGGGGTTAACCTGACTGCAGTTGTCTCATAAACATCTTTATGATCATGGTAGTTTGTGGGGGTTTTTTACTTATAATAAAACAGCAATGGAAGACTTAAAATGTGTTACCCCTCAGAGCCATGAATTACACTCCCCTTCAGATGGATGGTAGAAGTGAAGCTGTGCTGTGTGGCCCAGAGGGGTGTCCATAGTCTTCCTCACTTATGCAACATGTCCCACCTGTTGTTTCAAGTTCCCTGTTCCCACTTAGCTCCAGCTGCAGTTGATACTCTTCCAGATCAGGCATTCCTGTGGCCACTAAAACACTGGTTGCACAGAAAGTAATATTAGGTGAAGTTCCTTCAGCCATGATCCTTTCCAAATACCTTTTGACTTATGAGGAGCCAGAGCCACGTGGCTCATTAATTCTCCTCTGATTACCAACAAGGGCTCTGCCAGCTGTGGGGGGTGCAGTGGAATTCCAGCTTGGGAATCCCTGGTACAGAGTAATCAAACACAGAGCTTGAACGGTTAATGCTCTGTTTGCAGATCCTATTGGATAACTACTAAAGTTGCATGGGTGAAATAGATAAAGTTGGGAAGTCTGCAATAGAAGTGTTTGCCTTTATACTTATTTACTCACTGTTGTTGCCTTTGTACAATAATATCTTTTCCCTGAAGGTCTTTGAAAAATTCAATCACAAAATAGAAAAAGAGTATGTTTGTTCTGGGTAAAATTTGGAAGCATTGTTCTGATGACACCTGTAAAACATAATTATAACTCCCATAGCTGCTTCCTCTCATATTTAGAGAGGAAAATTCTTTGCCTCTAATCTCAGGTGCATACCTGTGGAAGGCTTAGATTCCTTCAAGCAGTATCAAAGTAATGATAACAGTGTGCAGCTGCTGACTGTCTTTTGCTTGTTGTTACTCACCCAGCTGTTTAGAGGAGAAGAAAAAGAGAGAGAATATCTCTAATCAGCCATATGGCACAAAGTTCTATTTGCCACAGTAAGTTAAAATGTACGTTACTGGTCAGCATCTCGAATGCAAATTTTGACATAGCTTTCCAGGAGTACTAGATATAAGGGAAAAGAAGATCAGATATATTTAATTCACATTATTTTATATTATGTATAGAAATAGTTTATTCTGTCTCAGTGAAATTTCCATGTCTTGAGTCTGCTAAACCCAAAAGAAGAGTATGGAGTGCAGATCTCAGCCCCTGATTTGGGTCCTAAGAGGTAAATTAAGAACTGTCGAGATTGCATTTCAGATTTCTACAGTGCAGTTTCACTTTGCTTATACATTGTACATTATACAAATTAGTATTCTGGATCAGACAACTGGGCCATGAAATCTAGAAGATGTTTTTAGTACCTGTTGATGTTTGTAGTGCATATAATCAGTAGTTTTTTCATTAAGAAAAGTTTAATTTTGCTCCTGTTTTTAAATTGAACAAGAAACATAGATTTTTAAATAAGGGGAAAAAAGATATTTGTCTTAAAACCCCCTCTGTCTTTTTGAGGGCAGGTGACTGTTAGAGGAGAAGTGAGGGACTATTATGTGTTTAAAGTCAAGCTTTAAAAATTTAGCAAGTCCAATTTTTAAAGCTTTTTCTACCACTTCATGTGTGCATATGACTGGAACTTCTTTGGTTATAGACATATTGACTTCAAATATACTGTTTGGTAGACTCAATGTCTTTCCAAAATGTAAAAGGTAGGAGCACACCTGTGTATGTAGCGTTGGGAGCATGAGTTTAAAAACTGAGAGGGATTGTATCCCTATTAATGTTGCTTCTCACAATACCACCACAGTGCTTTTTTAACTCTGAAACCTATTCTATTTCCAAAGGATTTAAAGATATGATTAATTTTGTCTCCTTGTAATATACTTAAAAACAATTTCCAGAAAGAATAATACTGAGTTTTTCCAAGTGTCTTTAAAGCATAGATCTCAAAAATCTCCTTGATTCCGATTTGCTGCTTAATTGTTCTCAGTATTTATGTTCTGTGTATTTGTTTACATTGATAATCTAAACATAGTAAGATACCATCCATTTAAGACATTTTTTTTATAAGTTCTGATCAGTTGGATGAGTGTTTTAGATGAAGCTGTTTTGGGGTACTGGTTTGCAGAGATGTTAAGCTGGGATAGAAAGTATTGTGATTGGTAAGCCAGAATAGTTTTTCTGGTTGATGCCATAAAAAATCACTGTGTACTAATGTTACTTAAAAAAGAGACATGCTTTTTCCATTTGGGTAATGATTCTGGGTAGTATAATCCAGATGAGTGGTTAGGTCTCCTGTATTTTAAACAATCTCTCTTCTGTGATTCTTAATGTCCTTTGACTTGCACTTCATAAGGTACCAAGAAATGTTTGATCAGATAAGAAACTTGTTTTCTAAGAATAGCTGCTTGAGTGGTTCTGCACTGTCTTACAAATTTGTAATTTCATATGGTGAGGTGTTATCTCTTAAAAAATAAGCCTTGACCCTTATAATCAGTACAATTGTTTGTTTCCTTATAGAAGCACTAAAATTAAAACTATCATGAGAGGATTCAAAAAAAGATTTTTTCACAGAATATAATTCCTTCATCTGATGGCCCATCTTGCTATTCTTCTCACTGTTTCCATTGCTGTTACTTAAAAGGCTTTGACAAATATAATAGACTTTGCATAATGATGCCATTGTAAGTCACTTCCAGCATATTATAGTGTGCAGTTAAAATTACTCTTGCGATTACTACTCTCCAGTGCTTCTACTTTATCATGGTACCAAATGAAATTAAGAATAGGCATATTCCTTCCTCTGCTTACCAATATTAAAAAAAATTAATCTTAAATAACATTGTTGTAATTTATTGACTTAAAATTCCTTTTGGATCTTTTTTCCCCCGCAGATCATTAAGAATTATCTTGCTGTATAAATAGATTTAAAAAAATTAGAATATATACATTTTCTGATAAAATTACTGTGAAGTTGGGAGCATCTTGTAAATACTTTCTGAAGGACTGTTCTGTAGTAATAGATATAGAATGGAAAGAACCATACTTTATTTCAAGACCATGTTTTCACTAGTGATCCAAAGTGTGTGGTTATTTATCTGCAGATTCTAGATCTGTGCATGCCCCCTTGGCAGAATCTGCCTCTCTTGTCTTTTAACCCATGATGACAGCTTTGTTAGTTTTGATGTAGTTAGTTTTTTCCCTTAGTGACTAAGCTGGAAAAATAAGGAAGCTTTTTACCCCTTATTTCTTATTTTCCCATGAATAATAGTTCTAGAAGATGAGTGTTCTAATGCATATGATGAGAATACTCTAAATAAAATGGTATTATTACAGGAGTTAATAATGCAATGGTGAAAATATTCAAAAAGAATGAGGTAAGTGAATAATGTAAAATACCATACCTTGGGGTTTTTTTAGGTGTGGAAAATACTTGCTTTTCCTGTGATACTGGCTGCATCATATAAAAATGGAAGTCTTGGCTGTGGAAATCCAGCTCGACGTTGGTGCTTTGTAGGAGCAGATACCCAGGATTTCTGACATTTCTCATTTTTTTTATGCTACCTGGAGTGGTGGGCAACAGTCTTCTGGAAGGGTCTTCCCTGTAAATGGATATAACTGGGGCACTGCCCTTATGTATTTTGTTGTGTCTGGAATACAGTAACTCTAAACCTAAGCTACAAGAGGAAAACAGACAGCCAAAATGACAATGCAGTATGGTCACCTCCAACTGGATGGGAAGCTACCAAATCATTGATCTGATGTGTCCCACTTATAGTATGTGACATGTGCAGGAAACATCTGTGTGCACTGTGGTTGTGTCACTGCTATCTGCCCAAAATCAGTCTGTAAAGCTCAGCCCTTGAAGGCTCAGCTCTGCCATGCCACCTTATTCTTCACTAGAATGCATTTACGTTTAAGGATACTTAAGGCTACAGTTGCTTTATAACAATCTGCTAGTCTGGAGCGGAGGAGACAAGCAGTTCTAAGCATGCTGTACTGCAGACTGCTCCCACTTGAGTCCCCTGCACTGTGACTCCTGTCAGAAACATCTGATGTCTACCAAAAATCTGCTTTAGTTGTAAAATCTGCTGGTAGAATTGTCTCAAGGAAGTCAGAAGGCAGACAAGCCAGCAGCTTTTGTTTCTCTTGCCCTAACACCTCATGAAATGGGTGTCTTCTGCCTCACAACTCTTCTTTAAGGTTTTGGAGATCTTTTGGGCATCTGTGCCAATAGCAGTCTCAAACTACTGGTTTAGACAGTTGGATTAAAAAAGTATTCCTCTACGTGTTTTAGCTTTCAAATAAGTCTTCATAACCTTCCTTTTCCTTTGGGCCTCAGATACTCAATAGCTTAAACTTTGGTCTCAACTGTATTGACCTTGTCTCACAAGCCCTTAACCAGGGTTAACAGAGTTTACCTGGTTAAGGAAGGGTCCCAGGGAGTTCAGGCTTTGGTCAGCATTAACCCCCTAATCTGTTTCTTTCCGAAATGCTGACAGTCTTTGATCATGCACTGCACATTTAATAGTTTCACTCACGACTTCCATTGCCAGAGCTAACTGAAAACTGTTGAAAACATTAGGGGTTTTTAATTCTGTATTGTCAAGAATGAAGCTGCATTCTGCCTGGTGTCTGTCTTGCTGTCACTCATTGCTTGCAGTCTCAGAAGGAAGCACTGTTTATGCTTCTCCTGTCTTCCACGTGTTCAGTTTCAAATCTGGGAAGGTTTTTAACTTTCCCTTAGAAGATTTTCTTAGTTCTTTTGCTATTTACTTTTAGTATTATGTGATATTCAGCAATCAGCCAGAGCTTCCAATGGCTGAAGAAATCTGTTTGGGATCTGTTTCCAATTGCCTCTGCATAGTGACAAGAACTTCCTAATGTCCCAGTCAGATGTTTTGTTCTAGGGCCTGGACGCAGCATGCCACTGAGCTGTGGATAGTTTATCCTGGTCCTTTCATGATTCTGCTGGTGGTCCACAGCTGTCATCTTCATTTGGGATGAGGGGTGAATAGAGTCTAAACCGATTGGTACTTTTCTCTCTTGCTTGTTTGTTTTGCTTATTTATTTATTTTAGTACTGAGGAGAGATTTCAGATTGAAAGCCAGTGAGTTTGAAGACTGACTTTGTTGCCACAGCAGAGGCAGTGCATAGTTCCCACGTGCCATCAAGCCAGTGCATTCTTATACCTACCAACCAACTCTTAGCTGATGATGGCTGTCTTCCACCACATGTAAGCAGGTTCTAACCATCAATCTTTAGGTGGAATATTCTGTATGGTATTAGCAGTTCCTACAGTCTCATTTGGTCTGAGGTGAGCTTTGGAAAGATGATGTTTGTGAAGATCTTGGTTCTTACTTTCATTTTATAGCACATTATTATTGTTTGCCTCTGTATTTCTGTGTACTGCTTATACTAGATATTGGTATCTGTGTAACTTGCATCTCCTGCTGTGTTGATCCACAAGTCTTTCTGATTTTCTATTAAATATATTTTGTCCCTAGTGTACTGACAAAAGTCACATGAAATAATCAGGTGTCCTATTGCTGAGAGGGCCTTTGGGCAGGAAGTTTTTTCCTGGTAGTTACTCTTGGAGAAGTATTAGCTAATGATATGATCAGGTCGTAGGGTTTATGAGAAAGTACTATGTACAGTAAGTACAGTGAAGTTCTATAAGTCTTGTCAAATTAAGTTAATTGCTCAAATGCCAGAATACCTGTATGAAGTCAGCCATGAAAAATGGATGCATCTTTATGCTACTAACAGTGTGTCAAGTACTTTGCTGTCTTTGGTTTTAGAGGACAATGTCTTGGGAAAATCTGTTTGACTGTCTGCATAGTATGGACTCAAAAGCTTTAAAGATTTCTCTCCATGCATGTTTCTTTGTAGATGGTGTCCACTTCTTATCACACTTCTTATCTTATGCTCCTTTGTTTTTGGAGTCTATTTTGCCTTCTCTTTTGATGTTTTCTATAGAGATCCATGTTTTATTCCAGGATGGACAGATTTGTTTATAGTAACATATTATTTCAACTATTCTTAAAATAAAAATATTTAACCAGCATCATTGGGTCAGTTTCTCCATGTCTAATACATAAACAGCTAACTTTTGCACTAATTTTTTTTAATTGATAAATCTCAAAACAATTGGAGCAGAGGTAAAAATATTGCTAATTCTATTCAACATTTTGCAAAACTTAGGCAAGAAATACAAAAGAATTGGCCTGAGGTCATTCAGTATTCCAGTGGAAGAGCCAGTGGAGAAACTCCTGAGTTTCAGTCTAGTGATTTATATGCTAGCCTATATTGAGTTTCTGTAGTTGGATTCTGTAGTTCTTTTTTTAGAAAACTGCAGATCTTTCTGCAACCAGTATTCATCATGAGTAGATTCAAAGTAAAAGTATTATTGTATCTTCTATCAAGTAGGTTGATAACTCTATATTTGCATCATTCTTCTTGAACTGGCTGAGACCATTTTTTTTTCTGTCACACAATGGCAAGTGTCCAGTACATTGAAATAGATGCAATTACAACAGAAATTAGTGTGAGTTTTTAACCAGGCAGCTTTAATAAGTAGTGGCTGCTGAGGTTGATGGCTAAAGCAGTACTAGTTGTTCAACTTGACAACTGATGGAATCTCCTAGAATAGTTTTAATTTGATATGTTGACTGATATATAACCATAAGCAGTGTTCAGATTGCTAGAACACCCTTCACATTTCCATTAATTAAAGGGTTGATGTCTCTCTTATTAGTTGGTGTTAAGTTTATTTCCATTTAAGATGTTCTGTGTTTTGGAGAGGCCTTTAACAATTGTTAACAACCAAATGGTTAGCTGAAGTGCTATTACCTAATGTAACCTCCAGTTTACTTGCTTTTCTGGCTGTCCAAGGGATCATAAAATACTCTCTCACCTTGTAGAGGTTCACTACCTACTGGTTGACTGGTTGTAGAGGACAACGCATCAATTTAATGAACTTGTGTTAACATCCAGGAGAAACTGGTTCAGAGATAAAAATCAGATGTTAATTGGCAGAGTAGATTCATTTTATCTCTGAGGAAAGAGAATATCAGTAAAAAATGTCATTACATCTGATGCTGAGGCTGCATGGGTGGCCTTCCAGTCATAAGCTTGACTGAATTTAATATTTATTCCAATGTACCTTTTAATTTCAATTATTTTCTGGGAACTTTTTAGATATCCATTATGGAAATTTAAGAAATTTGCTTCTTGCCATGCATTCTTCTCTTCTTAGCCTGAAAGGAACTGTACTGTTAATAAAAGCTGTAATTTCCTATTTCAATATAAATATGCTTTTCCCCAAAATTATGGCATATTTTGTCAAATGAAAATAGTGGGTAACATCAAACTAAGTCCTATCCCATAGCACTGTTTTAATCAGGTTTTAAAAAGTCCAATAAATTGTTCTATTTGACAATTTTGACTTGGAAAAAGAAACATAATACTGAATAGTAATGAAAGCCCAACCCAATGAACCTCACTGAAGTCATCAACCCAGTTACTGTTGATGCTCATGGATTCACAGGGTCTGATTGAAGTTACAAGTTGTTGTTTTAATGATCTTATGCAAGCAACTGGCAATTATACACAGTTGAGGTGAGTAGTGTATGTGTATTTCAGGAAGTAGGTACATGATGATATTTTAATAAAGCATAGTCAGATCTGTTAAATAATAGTGTGTACAAGCCCAAATACAGGTGACAGTTCTCAAGAACTCATATATTATTTCTGGGGGATACAGGGTGTACAAATACCAGAATTTACTTTGAAGAAGAACAATATCCATTGATATTATTAGATTTATTAATTTATTGAGGTGTCCACAGGTCATATTGCATTTTGTGAGCCACAAAATGATTCTTATTCTGAACAACTCTTTAATTTGGAAGATATTACTTTCCTGGGTTTAAAACACTGGAGTCCTAGTTTCTGGCAATATTCTCTTCCCTTGGAGGCTGCTGTTGGATTGAAATCTGTTGTTGGTGCCATACAGTCACTGCTGGGTTATCAAGTTGTACACTGGTGATTCATATCTAAATTATGTTTCTTTCTTTTTCTTTGTTTTAAATCACATTTAAAATTGTAAATAAAGCTACTTCAGACTTTCTTATATGTTCCACTCCAGTTGAAGTGAAACGTCTCTTTTGGTGCCAGGACGTTGTAGAGACTTAAACTGGCATAGTTCCTCTGAAATCATCAATCATTCCAATGTACCAGAGGTCTGGATTAGGTCTTAGTTTTCACAAATTTAACCGATTTTTTTTTAAGTAAGGAGAAAAGAGAAAGAAGACGGACATAAATGATTAAGAAAAATAAAATAGCAGCTAATTTAATGAAAAGCATATATGCCAATAAAGCCAAGTACAACTGTCAAAAGGAAATAAACAAAACAAAGCAAGAATTCTATAATTTGACATGTTTGCTTGACAGATAGTACTTTTTGGACCAGCACTTGTGCTGGTGTAAAGTGGCATAAGCGTATAAATGCCAATGGAATTTGCTGATTGTACCCACTGAGAATCTGGTCCCTGTTATTTAAAATAAGGATTGTATCAGATGTTCCTCTGTTCATTCAAAAAGCAATTCACTTCTGAATTAAAAGGCTCTCAAGGTGTTTTCATAAAATCGTGCTGGCCATAGCACAAGGTTCCTATTTAATCAAGGCATCTTTGAATTGTGAAACTTTTCCTGCTTGAATTTCTAACATAATTTTCTATGGTTATATTCTAAGTGCCAGCCATAAAAAAATCCTGTTTGTTCTTTCTTTTGGGTCAGTCACCACTTGGGTGTTTATGAAAGGATTGATGTATATACTGTCCAAAAGGATTTGGTAGGGGGTAGATTTGAATCACAAAAGTGATTATGTTATTTTACTTAGGAAAAAGTCTTTTTTGTATCCTTTTCCATATAAAAAAAAAAGATAAAATCCTATGTAAATAATAAGTGTTTTCCCTGTAATGAATGTTCCTTTCATTCTGCATTTCTGTATAATATTGGAAATTGTGTTTTTATTAGAAGAGGTATTGGATGGAAGCCAACAATTTTTTCTTTTAACTTGATATTTTGGGCTCTGATCTTTGTTAAAACTACAATGGCATGTATCTAGTACAGTCAGAGGTCATTTCTATAGCTACTACCATTTCCTATCATTTCTGGGGAATGTTTGTTTTCAAAACAAAGAATTGGGTTAAAGCTTAAGTATCGTATTTCAGAACATATTTCAAACTGAAATTAAGAATGCTAAAACCTTTCCTTTAAAGGTCAGATGATATTTATTATTATTATAAAAATGATCTGTGATTTATGAATTTAACTTCTCGTAAACCTCCTTTGTAACAGAATATGCAGTCAGAAGCTTAACATTACATTGTTTTCCTTTGACAACGTATCCACGAGACCACTGCAGCTGTTCCTTTACTCACAATAGCAGATTAATTAACACAATCATATGCTGTTGGCTCCTACTCAATGAGTAGGTCTGCAGTGGGATAGATAGGTAAATCCTTTAAATGTGTATGAGATAAAGAATATACTATAGTAGTTTCATAACTAGCCAGTTTTGCTTCTGACTAGTCAGCCCTATCAGCAATGGTTCACTGACTACAGAAGCTGTGAGCTTACATTTCAAAGGCAGCCACACCTATTACAGAGCAATAATGCCTGAATCATTGCAAAACTCAAATATGTAAAAGCACAGGCACACTCAGAATTCACCATATTTGCTAAAATAACAGGCAATCTGCTTCAAGCATTTTGAGTTTATAGAGTAACCAGGAAAAAAAAGAAGGGACATTTTTGTTGGCTGCTTCATTTAAAAAAAAAAAAGTTCAATCATTGCTTTCCTTTAATATCTTAATCTGGTCATTATTCACTTTTTACCCACTGTGTATTAGAAATACTTGTAAGCAGCGGCCATGGCATCAGTTTTAAGCACCAGAAGAATTTTTCATCCATTTCTCTGTGTGTGCTAATGAACATGTGAGCAGCTAAATCTCCTTTTCCTAAACAAACAATCATCAGCACCATGTAAGTATTTATTTGGCAACTTTAGCTAACATTTTAGTGGATGCTAAAACCTTTGTTACTAGTAATATAGCTCCTTTTTTTATTTTTCCATTTATTTTTATTTTATTTTTTGGTTTGGTTTGTGTTGGTTTTTTTTAACTTTAAAGAGAAATAACTGTTTGGGGAAAGAGGTAAGCATCAAATTCAAGAAAATATCCTTCAGGCTTTCCACTACAACCCAGGAGAAAAAATAATTGTATGCTTTGTTACATCGTTTACACACAAACTGAGAGCACAGCAAACTACTACATTGAAATTGTCTCATTTAAGGGACAAAGAAAACTCATTGTGAGACCTCTTTTCTGAAAAAAAAAAAAAAGCTAAACCACTTGCTAGTTTAAATCACAGAAGTCCTTTCTGGTCCATTTTTTACTGCAGTTGTGGTTATGTCCTTTTACATATTCTATGAGTTTTATGTAATGGTATAAATATGCATTTTGATCATAATAAAACATAAAAAGTAGAGAACATGACTGATTTTGAATGGAGGGCTTTGCTTGCACAGGAACAGCAGCATTAGACTTACAGATGGGAGAAAACCAAGTTCAGAATCTTTTTGTGCAGTACAGTTGTTGAAAAATAAACACTTTAATAGCACCCAGCTTTATATCTGAGAGTTCTTCTGAGTACCCAAAGCTAGTATTTTTGAGAGGAAAAAAACAGAGCTGGTGAGCTGGCTCTAGTTTACTCAAAGATGAAAGCAGGCAGATTTTTGGGGAGACAAGATGGATAGAAAATTTCCTTAACTTCTCCTGAGTGCTTCTGCTCCTTGCTCTAAGAGCAGAATATGCTCTCAGGTCTTTCAGGTGTAGTTTCTCTGTAAAGAGAAGCTTCTGGTGCCTTCAGCCTTCTCATTTCCCAGGACTGATGTACTTGCACTGGGCACCAGGGTCATGCCCTGCAGAGTAGGAGCTGCAGCACTTTCTCCCTCAGGCTGGCTCAGGAGCCCCAGGAGGAGATGGGGGTACAGCAAATGGGTGAGGGGGTGCCAGGGCAGTGTGAGAGATCACACTGAGTAAGGCAGACTGACAGATGATAACATCAGTGCGTGTGCTATGAGCGCTTGGTACCAGGGAAACTGAACTTTATTCATCAAGGCATCTGGAAGATGTATAACTTCAAGATGTAGTAGTGTTACCCTACAAAATTCAGGGGGTTATCTCATTATTTAAGTAGGAAGGGGAGGTTCAAGAATTTTAGTGGAGAGTATTACTCAACAGATGACTATTACTCAACCTTATTAATTGTATATTTATAATATATTTTGCACTATATATATATATATTATTAGATTCATTGTACTGATGAGCAGCTGAAATCAAAGGAACTAAGAATCTTATTTTCAGTTGAAAGAGCAGTAGCTGCCAGGTAGTGAGCTCTTCTGAAAAATCACTTGCTTTTAACCATCCTGCCTAAAGTTACAGGCTTATCTCACTGCACTGTTGGATCTAGAACAAATGTCTTGACTCTTGATCAAAGAAACAAAAGGCACCATTCTATATGGTGTCAGTGCTGGGAACTGTTCTCAGGTGTGCTGTGATTTACAGACTGGATTCCAGTTCTCTCTGGATTGCTCCAGTGCTATGAGACTCAGGTGCTACAGGAGTTTTTTTGAGCAGGCTAAGAAACATGTTTGGCCACTTGTCAGACTAAAGACCATGCCCTGCTTTTCTCAGAAGGAGAATTTTCCATAATTTAGTTTGTGTAATTACCTTCTTTAAGCCTAAATTGTCCATGCAGTGTCAATTTGATACCATTTTTCTTACTGTATTTTCTAACTCTCTGTTGTTTCAGATCCTTTTAAATAATTGTTGCTTTCTGTCCCTGTGACAAGTGAAGAGGTGCCTGTGTAAACATACCTGCTGCAACCTCTGTTGGACTTTGCATTCTATTAAGATAAAAGTGTTTAAATTTACATGAAAATAGTGAAATTTATCTGAAGATAGACTCAAAGGCTCTCCATCTTCTGTCATCCCAACCCAAATTTAGGATCTGAAAATCTTTCCTCTTTTGGTAGATTGTACTTGTCCTACCTGGTAGTTTCTATGTTTTAAAGTTCTCTCTGAATTTATGTTAAGGATTCCTGTTTTCCAGGACTTAGAGTGAAATAGTTGGAAATGTCTTTTCCTGTTCTGTGATGCAACAGCAATGTTTTGTGGGGCTCTTATTGAACAATGCAGAAGACCACTGCCAATGGATGGAGCTTCCCACCACTGGGAATTGCTGCAATAAAGGTTCCTTGAGAAGTTTTTGAGAACAAAAAGGTACTTGATAAAAGCAAGAAAATGGAAAGCTTAGAAAACAAGGTCATAGAGAGGCCCATCAGTTTGTACCTGCACAACAGCCTGTGAATAAGGATTGTGTTTTTTATATTGGAATAAAGTGCTCATTTTTGTCAAGTCCACTCTGCAATTATAAATATTTCATTTAGTGTAACTTTGCAAGTGTCTTGCAATGTGCATTTCTTATAACAATCTATATATGGAGTGACACAGTAGTATTGATTTGTGTGATAGCTTCTACCTGTGATGTTTGTCCTTTAGTCTGTCAGGTCATATGTGCTGAAATGAGTTGAACATATAGCTTTAAATATTTAAGTTTACTTTAGTCTACTTCAAGGTTGTTGTTGATGTTGTGAGGCGGGGATAGGATTGGGAATAAAATCAAATGAGCTGCTTTTTTCCACAAACTTTTCTGTAAGCCCAGGTAAGTAATTCTGTATTTATGTAGTCTTTATAGTTCCTGCTGTTCTAAAATACAGATGGGCTTTCTTTGTTGGATGCATTGAGATCTGTGGATAAACATTTGTGCACAAAAGCTAAATGGTGGCAGTGCCGTGGTTTGTGGTGTGTTGAGCTCAGGAAAGCTGAGCTGAGCCCCACCCCACTGGTTTTTAATATTTAAACAGGATAGTTGGTGATTTCCATTTCAAACTGCATCCAAATAGTATTCTCTGAGTTTGTAGCAGATTAATTAGTTCCCACTGTATCACTAGTTCTCAAAACTTCAATTAACAGTAAATTCATACCAGGGATAATAGAATTTCTGTACAGGGTTTTTTTTTCCTCATGGATAGTCATCAGAAGACTTGAGTATGCAAACCTTTCAGGATTCCTTTTGGCCTTTGGATAAGGAGAGTTAAACTTTTTAAATTTTACTGGCCTCATCATGGCTAGGCTTCGCGAACGAAGATTTGGGAAGGGCTCTACCCACTTTTCTTGCAATAAAGTGTTGCTGTTTTACTGGCCTAAAACATTTCTAATGTACTCTCCTTTAAAATTCAGGGGACTTTATTTAATTATGAATTAGAAGATTTGGTCAAAAATATCTTTGCACCCAACTATCCAAAAGCCCAGAAATACCACTAAAATAAACATGGTATTCTCTTGTCAAATTGTCCATTTTCTTCAGCTACTAACTGTATCCTCCAGCACTGAAAGGTGTGTCACACAAACCCATATTTCTTTAGAAATGTATGGTTAGGAGTTTTTAAAAGATGACTGTCAGGGGTTGAGTCATCAGTGGCATCATGGTTAAATTCCCACAAAAGAAAATTATTAGCCTCTGACATTGACCTTTATAATAAACTTGCTTTTATCACAACATTTGTAAGGTGCAGGACAGACTTGTGTTGGTTTACAGGTCTGTCCTTCACCACAATAGCACAGTGCTGGCCATGGCAGAATTACTTCACAGGTACAGAGTTCCATACTTCCCTGTTTGCTATAATGGATATCTTGAAAAGTCAACAAATAATTTATTTCCTTAATGTTATTTTTTTCCCTAAAAACAAATATTGAATTTTTTTCTTAAAAAGAAAAAAAAAATCTTAAACCAGACAACACTATTAAATATGAGATAAGTGTAGACTGGGAATAATTGTTTTGAGTTTAGCTTCAGTAATTGAGCTTGAGGTTTGTTGCTTGCTCTGCTCCTGAAAAAGAATTTGTACCTGAAAAACATTTCTGCTTTTTCAGGTTATAATAACTGTTTTGATATTAGTTAAGTTTTAATATAAGCTGTTACTTCTTGCAACTTCTGCTGTGTTTATGTCCTTAGTTCATCATAGCTGTAACAGCATTATTGCTATAAAATATAGTAGAGAATTGCAGTAAAAATTACTGAAACATATTCTACCTTTAAAATTGGATGAGGCTTCTATTGACATCAGCATTAAAAGGCCAAACTGAGAAGATATCATTACTGACACAGAGGAACATTTTGCCTTTGTTCATAGCGAGTTATTAGTGAGGCATGCCTTGTACATGTTTCCCCAAAGAGTCCAAAATTTCCACATGTTACTTCCATTCCCAGCTTCTGTGTTCTGAAAACCCTACTGTGTTTAACCCAGGGACTCTTTCACAACTCATGAAGCACATAAGTTTCCCAAAACCAAATCCTGGTTTCGCTGAGCTCTAAGCAAAAATGCAGCTCAAACAACACACTGGGCTGTGACTGGACCGTGAAAGGCACCACCCAGTTCTCAGTGTTGAGAGATGGGAAACTTTGTTCCCTTCCTGTTCTGGTACCATGCTGAGAAATGGGCTGAGTTTCTGAGCTTGGACAGCTTTGAAATGAGGAGCTGGTGGAAATGAGATACTTATTGTGAAGTACTAGAAGGATTTTCTGTGTCTGGTGGCCCAGGTTGCAAACAAGCTGTGCCTGGTGCTTTTCCTGAACGTGTCTGCATGAAGTCAAACTCCCAACAGCCAGGAAAGAGAGAGAACTGATTTGACAATTAATCTCAGGCTTGTTGATGGAGGTCAGGGCTGCAGGGTTTCAGCATCAGCTATGATTTTCACTTCAACAAAGTTTTTTTTGCAACTTAAGGACTACTTAAATACATAGTTTTTTTTCCTTACTGTGTTTGTTAAAAGGTTGGTTTATATTTGAAATACTGAGAAATACTTCTTTGTTGGAAGTAGGTGTTTTGGTGGAGTGAGATAGATGACATAAAATAATGCTGATTTTCCTCTCATTCAGGGTATGTTCCTAAGGTTGTAGGGAGTGTAAAACTCATAAGGGATATATAATGAAAATTATCAAGGTGGCAATTAGCTGGATGAATGCAATGGAATTGGTTTTTTGCTATATTCTTGTGCTAGTATTTCCATCTCAGTAACAAACATAAAATTGTTTGATGTAGGCCCTGGAAATGGGATGTTTGCATCCAACAGTCCTGCAGAAAGCCACAGAGAAGAGCAGTGCAGATCTGAGGCTTGATGTGCTATACTGCGTGATGGTGTACAGTGCATACTCCAGGAGAGTTTTGTTCAGGTGTCTTAATGGGCTTTGACAGGTTGTTTGTAGCTTAATTTACAAATGAATTTGATTAAAGAGCTCAATGAAAGAGTCTATATTCAAGTCCGGATTTGAAGTTGTGGTCTACTAAAATGAAATGGAGGCTCCCAAATTAACACCTCAGGAAATATTTGATTATCTTCATAGTTTGGGATTGTTTTCCACCCAGATAGTCTGTGAAGTACAAATGAATAAGCTACCCCTTTTGCCACCATTATCAATGACAAGGCTTTTATTTGACTGTAATATTACAGGCATTATCATAAGCTGAAGTGTCTTGTGCTGAGTTGTACACAGGTCTAGTTCAGTTATAGTTGGGGGATGAAAAACTGTCTTTGTTCTTTCTGTTCCAATTT